>NC_068567.1:24096527-24406081 GCF_025698545.1 Gossypium raimondii | reverse complement strand
AGTGAATTTTGATGAAATTATCATTTAGGGACTTATTTGTAAAAATAGTAAAAGTATATGGTGAAGTTTTGAAATAATGATTTGTATGAGTTGATATGTATTCATAGTAAATTTGGCTAGCATGGGTTAGGGATGAAATTGCATAAATTTGCATTTATTAGCTGAAGGACTAAATTGTAAATAAGTTAAAATATTAGGGGCAAAAATGTAAATTTGTAAAAGTATAAATTTTGGATTAAATTGAATAGTGCGTGTATTAAATAAATTAAATTCGCTTATTTGGATCAAGATAAATCTTAGCTGGACCTAAATCGAGGGAAGGCGAAAGTCACGGATTAGCTCAATCTTATTTCTTCGTCCTAGTTGTCAAAGTAAGTTCATAGTATTTAAATGTATAATTGAATTTCTATATATATTTTCATCTTATGACTATCTAATTAAATACTTATGTTAATTATACCTGAATTGCACATACGTGCCCCTATTTGTACTTCGATACCCCTAATTACACATACATGCCCCTGTTTGTACTTTGGTACCCCTGATTGCACATACGTGCCCCTATTTTTACTTCAGTACCCCTGATTGCAAATACGTACCGCTGATTACACTTTGGTAACTTAAATCGAGTAAAATAAGAGTTGCATTCAATCGATGTTAAGTTAAAAGATTTACTATGTTTTCACTAAGCTCTGTAAGCTTATACATTTTTGTGTATTATTTTGTAGATCATTATTGCCAACCTTCGGATGAATCAAATCTTTGGCTCACACTATCCATCGATGTTGGTAGTTTTTGTACTCCTTAGGGTTGTGGCATGTATATGTAGCTTTATAGGTTGTTTTGGTACATTATGGCAAATTACTAAATTAAGTGGTTAGGTACTTTTCTAAGTTTGTGAATAGATATCTTTTGGTACAACTAGAATGGTATGAAATTAAACACTTATGGATTGTTTTAGTATGTTGATGAATTAAGTTGTTATGTTTGGCTTGAAAGCATGGTATTATGGTTGGTGTGCTTTTGGTGCTTTGATGCTTTGCTGATTGGTATGGATATGGTCAAGTGAAAGTATGTTTTGAATGACCAATTTGGTATGTTTGAATGTGATTTGGTATATGGTGAATGGTGCTATGGCTTGGTATGGAAATAGGTAGTTGTATAAGGTTGATTTATAGACAAATATGTTTATGTTTTTGGTTGATTTGATGTATTGTGGTTGAGGTGACCTTTTTGCATATTGGTTGTTTGGATAAATGGTGTAATGATTTAGTCATATTTATGCATGTTTTAGTTATGTTTCAAGGCTTGAATGTATGTGCAAATGACTCATAGGATCATGCTTGATTAGGGTGAAGGAAATGGCTTGAATTTGGCCTATTTCTTGTCCACACAGCCAAAGACACGGGCGTTTGTCTCAGCCATGTGTGACACACAACCATGCGGCACGACTGTGTATCCCCCATAGTTTTCGAAGGGTTACAAGTCAGGTTGTTACAGGGCTTAGCACATGGCCTAACACACGGGCATGTGGCTTGGCTGTGTGGCCGAAGTCATAGAGTTACATGGGCATAGGCATAGGTTGGGACACGGTCATGTATCCTTATTTCGAATGTTACACGACCTGAGACATGAGCGTGTGCCTTAGCTGTGTAAGGCACACAGCCTGGCCGTATGGCCGTGTGACCCCTACAGTGTGAATTTCTCTAACTTTTTCCTTAAGGATTTATAAGTTTTTGATTTAATCCCAAATCATTTCTAAAGTGTTTCTAGGACCTCGAGGGCTCAAATAAGGGACAATATACTTGTGTTTGAATGGATTTTGCTATGATTTATGAATTGTTTGGAAATTAATAATTTTTAGTTATGTTTTTATGGTAATGTTTTGTAACCCTATTCTAACGTTGGATACGGGTTAGGGGGTGTTACATTTAGTGGTATCAAAGCTACGGTTTAGTCGATTCAAAGACTAACGTAGCAAAGTAGAGTTTAGTATATATACATGCCACATATACCCTGTGATAGTGTGATACTTTTGATCCATTCTAACGTTTTATTTCTTATAGATTCAAGATGTCAGCTGAATCGAATCGAGCTATAGTTAATGAAGCTGAAAGTAATGTTCAAGCTTCGAATCCTGAGGCAACCAATAGTGTGCCTATTCCATAATCCGTGTGTGATGAGATGAAAAACGTATTTCCGGGGATGATGAACCAATTATTTAATGAATTCAAACAAGAAAATCTATCAACTCCGCCACCTCCACCCCCTGTTGTGCCTATTCTGGTACCCCTGAATACTCAAAACCCTGTACCTGTAATGTTACTCGGGTTTTCGTAGAAAAAATTCAAAAATGTGGAATGGAAGAGTTCAAAGGTACGGTAGGTGATGATCCTTCAAAATTCGAGTATTGGCTATTAAACACAAAGAGAGTTTTTGCGGAGTTATTGTGCACCCCCTAAAGATTGCTTGAGATATGTGGTGTCCTTACTGAAAGATGAGGCGTATCTATGGTGGGATACTTTAAACACGATGGTACCGGATAATCGGGTTAATTTGGATTTCTTTTATAATGAATTCAAGAAAAAAGTATGTTAGTCAGTTGTTCATCGACCGAAAAGAGAAATAATTCTCGAGTTAAAACAAAAAAACCAGACTGTAGTCGAGCATGAACGAGTATTTGTGTAGTTAAGCAAGTATGCTAGTAACATCGTATCAAATGAAGAGGAAATGCGTATCAGATTTGAAGATGGGTTGAATGATGAAATCCGTTTGGCTGTAGCAGCATTAAAGTTACGAGAAGTTGTAGAACTTTTCGAGCGGGCTCAGAAGGTTAAAGAGATTTGTAGAAGCAAACGATAGACAAATTAGAGGTTTAGAGATTACAACAAGAAAGGGTCATTCAAGCCTGCTCAATCATCTCCCTCGAAGAAATTTAGAATTGATATAAGTCGATCTACTATGCCTTTAGAGTTTGTTAACTGAGAAGAACTAAGACAAAGCAATTTCCAGTCAGTCAACTCTCGAACGGCTAGTGTTGGAAGTGTAAGAAATGTGGACAGAATCGTTCTGGTGTGTGATGAATTCAATAGAAGACATTTCGGAGAGTGTCGATAAAAAACGGGAGCTTATTTTCGTTATGGCGACCACTTTCTTTGAAATTGTCCTAAGAAGCAAAATGTTTTTGGGAATCATTCAAATAAGCCTGAAGCAACTTTTTAGAGGGGTAGATGATTTGGAAATGTTAGAAATACTACTCCCGGTGAGGAAAGAATAGCAAGATGAATGAACAGTCTGAAGCGAGAACACTGGGTAAAGCTTATGCAATCCGGGCTCGAGAGGAAGCTACTGCTCCTGATGTTATTGTGGGTACTTTTTCCCTCTTTGATATTAATGTATATGTATTGATTGATCCTGAACCAACTCATTCGTATATATGCACTACATTAGTAGTCAAAAAGAAAATACATGTTGAATTCACTAAATATACTGTCAATGTTACGAATCCATTGGGTCAATGTATTCTAGTTAATCAGTTATGTAGATCATGTCTACTGAAAATTAAGGGTTACGATTTCCCCACTAGTTTTATGTTGTTACCTTTTGATGAGTTTGATGTGATTCTCGGTATGAACTGGTTGACATTGCATGATTCTATTATGAATTGTAAAAGAAAACATATTGTGATAAAATGTTAGGATGGTAAACGGTCCAAATTGAGTCAGACAGATTGGATGCTACATCTCGTATAATCTCTGCTATGACGGCACAGAAATAAGTTAAAAAGGGTTGTAAAGCATATCTCGCTTATATAGTTGATTCCAAGGTTTCAGAATTGAAACTAGAATTGGTTTCGGTGGTATGTGAGTTCTCAAATATGTTTCCAGAGGAGTTACCAAGGCTACCTCTGACCCGAGAAGTTGAGTTTGGTATTAACTTGGTGCCAAAAACATCCTCGATATCGATAGCTCCATACAGAATGATACCTACAGAATTGAAAGAGTTGAAAGCACAATTGCAAGAGTTGACAGATAGGAGCTTTGCTCGGCCCAACTTTTCTTATTGGGGTGCTCCTGTGTTATTCGTTAGGAAGAAAGACGGGTCTATGCGGTTATGTATCGATTACCGATAGCTCAACAAGGTGACGGTCAAGAACAAGTATCCATTGCCACGTATTGACGATCTATTTGATCAGTTGAAAGGTGAGACAGTATTTTCAAAGATTGATATTCGTTCTGGTTATTATCAGTTGTGAGTCAAAGACTCAGATGTGCCAAAAACTGCGTTTAGGACCAGGTACGGACATTATGAATTACTTGTGATGTTGTTTGGTTTGACTAATGCACATACAGTATTTATGGATTTAATGAACAAAATTTTCAGACTGTATTTAGACAGATTTGTTGTGGTATTCATTGATGATATTTTGATTTATTCATGGGATGAACCAGAGCATGTCGAGCATTTGAGAATTTTTTTGCAAATTTTGTACTAAAAATAATTATTCACTAAGTTCAGCAAATGTGAATTCTGGATTCGGGAAGTTAGTTTTCTGGGACATGTTGTATCGTCAGATGACATTAGAGTTGATTCGAGCAAAATTTCAACTGTTGTTGATTGAAAGCCTTTGAGAAATGTATCTGAGGTTAGAAGTTTTATGGGTTTAGCTGGGTATTACCGAAGATTCGTCAAGGGATTTTCGATGATTGCTATACCATTGACAAGATTATTGCAGAAAGAGGTTAAATTTGAGTGGTATGAGAAAGTCAGCAACGTTTTGATCAATTAAAAGCATTGTTAACCGAGGCACTAGTATTAGTTCAGATAGAGTTGGGTAAAGAATTCGTGATTTATAGTTATGCATCGTTAAATGGTTTGGACTGTGTTCTTATGTAAGAGGAAAAAGTAATAGCGTATGCTTCTAGACAGTTAAAACCACACGAAAAGAATTATTTGATGCATGATTTAGAGTTTGCTGCGATTGTGTTTGCTTTGAAGATTTGGTGACATCATTTGTACAGCGAAAAATGTCATATCTTCACATATCATAAAAGCTTGAAGTATTTAATGTCGCAGAAAGATTTGAATTTGAGACAGCACAGATGGCTCGAGTTGTTGAAAGACTATGATTTGATCATTGATTATCATTCAGGAAAAGCTAATGTAGTTGCTGATGCTTTGAGTAGAAAATCTTTATTTGCGTTGCGAGCATTAAACATGCAGTTGACGTTGATTGATGGTGGTTCGATCTTAGTCAAGTTGAAAGCTAGACTGATGTTTTTACAACAGGCTTGCGAAGCTCAAAAATACGATGATGTGTTGATAGCTAAACAAAAACGGATTGAAATGACTTTTGATTCAGACTTTCAAATTGGATCTAATGATAATTTATACTTCAAAGGAAGAATTTGCATTCTGAGAAATTTAAATCAAATTCAGAAGATTTTGCAGGAAGCTCATAATAGTAGCTTGTCTGTTCATCCTGGTAGCAATAAAATGTACGGTGATTTGAAACAAATGTACTGGTGGCTAGGTATGAAACGAGAGATTTCTAAGTTTGTATCGAGATGTTTAGCATGTCAACAAGTTAAAACTGAACATCAGGTACCTTCAGGACTGTTATAGCTAGTAATGATTCCAAAATGGAAATGGGAGCGCGTAACGATGGATTTTGTATCGGGACTACCTCATCTCTAAGAAAGTAAGATGCAGTTTGGGTCATTCTTGATCGTTTAACAAAGTCTGTGTATTTAATTCTAGTTCATACAGATTATTCACTTGAAAGATTAGTAGAGTTATAATTGCTGAGATTGTCAGATTGCACGAGGTGCCCGCTTCTATTATTTCTGATAGAGATCCTGATTTATGTCTCGATTTTGAAGCAAATTACATGAGGCTCTAGGTACTCGTTTGCATTTTAGCACCGTGTTTCATCCTCAGACCGATGGTCAATCTGAGCGAGTGATTCAAATACTCGGGGACATGCTTCAATAGTTTGAAGGTAACTGGGAGAAATTTTTACCGTTAGTAGAATTCGCATACAACAACAATTCTCAATTTAGTATAATGATGGCACCATACGAAGCTTTGTATAGTCAAAAATGCCGAAATCCATTGTATTGGACTGAGCTCAGTGAGAAAAAGCTTCACGAGGTTGATTTGATATGAGAAACTGAAGAAAAGGTTAAAGTGATTTGAGACAATTTGAAAGCAGCTTCAGATCAACAGAAATTGCATGCAGATTTAAAGCGAAAGGACATTGGGTTTCAAGTCGGCAATAAAGTATTTTTGAAAGTATTGCCCTGGAAGAAAGTTATTCGATTTGGTCGTAAAGGAAAGCTAAGTCTGCGATTTATCAAGCCATATGAAATCACTGAAAGAATTGGACCGGTAGCTTACGGATTAGCTTTCCCATCAGAGTTAGAAAAGATTCACAATGTACTTCACGTATCTATTTTACGACAGTATCGATCAGACACTTCACATGTGATATTACTTGTCGATGTTGAGGTTCAATCTAATATGACATACAATGAGAAACCAATCAGAATTTTTGCTCGAGAGGTTAAAGCATTGAGAAAAAAAGCATAGCTGTAGTGAAAGTCCTTTAGCAACGACACAGTATAGAAGAGGCTACCTAGGAGCCAGAACAAGCTATGAATGTGCAATACCCGAACAGCTTTTCAAGTAAGATTTCTGCGGACGAAAATTCCTTTACAGGGGAAAATTGTAACAGCTCGTTTTCAGTGAAATCAGAATAGTGGCTTCGTGACCACAAATCTGACGTGAAAATATTTATTTTATTATTATTTTAATCTCTCTTGTGTGTTAGTAGTGTCGTATAAAATTTTTGTTAAGAAATTTTAACGTTTGCATGCTTAATTAAGTGAAAAGGACTAAATTGAAAAAGGTGCAAAAGTGTTCTAGTAGTTAGAAGTATCTATTAGCTATGAAACTTTAAAGTTAAAGGACTTAAATGGTAATTAGACCATTAATGAGGTTAGCAGATGTATATGGCTTGGTATTAATGAAATTTTGGTGTTAAGTAAAGGTTAAATATGTAAATTAATAAAATAAGTTAAAGTAAAAATTAAACAAACAAAGTGTCATCTTCCTAAATTAGTTTCTTCCACCAAAAATACATGAAGGAAAAAGCAGTGGATAGGGTCTGAAGCTTCGGTTACTCTCCCAGCTTTCATGGTACATGTTTTGACCTTATTTTTAATTATTTTTATGTTTTTGGGATCGCTGTAGCTTAATCTACCTAGCTTAGGGACTAACTTGTAAAACTGTTAATGGTCTAGGGTTTTTCCATGAATTTCATTTCTTGATTTATGAAGTTTTTTAGAAGAAAATGAGACCTTGTTGTTAAATAAACATTTTTTGTAAAGTGATTTTTGATGAAATTTTCATTTAGGGACTTATTTATAAAAATAGTAAAAGTACATGGTGAAATTGTGAAATAATGATTTGTATGAGTTGATATGTGTTCATAGTAAATTTTGCTAGCATGGGTTAGGGATGAAATTGCATAAATTTCCATTTATGAGATTAAGGACTAAATTGTAAAAAAGTTAAATATTAGGGGCAACAATGTAAATTTGTTAAAGTATGAATTTTGGATTAAATTGAATAGTGTGTGTATTAAATAGATTGAATTTTCTTATTTAGATCAAGATAAATCTCAGCCGGACCTAAACCGAGGGAAGGCGAAAGTTACAGATTAGCTCGATCGTATTTCTTCGTCCTAATTGTCAAAGTATGTTCATAGCATTTAAATGTATAATTGAATTTCCATAAATATATTTTCATCTTATAACTATGTAATTAAATGCTTATGTTAATTATACCTGAATTGCACATACGTGCCCCTATTTGTACTTTGGTATCCCTGATTGCACATACGTGCCACTGTTTGTACTTCGGTACCCCTGATTGCACATACGTGCCCTTGTTTGTACTTCGTTACCCCTGATTGCACATACACGCCCTTTTTTGTACTTTGGTACCCCTGATTGCACATACTTGCCTCTGTTTACACTTCAGTAACTTCAATCGAGTAAAATAAGAGTTGCATTCTATTGATGTTAAGTTAAGATCAAATCTTTGGCTCAGAGTATCCATCGATGTTGGTAGTTTTTGTACTCCTTAGGGTTGTGGCATGTATATGTAGCTTTATAGGTTGTTTTGGTGCATTATAGAAAATTACTAAATTAAGTGGTTAGATACTTTTCTAAGTTTGTGAATAGATATCTTTTGGTACAAATAGAATGGTATGAAATTAAATACTTGGATTGTTTTGGTATGTTGATGAATTAAGTTGTTATGGTTGGCTTGAAAACATGGTATTATGGTTGGTGTGCTTTTGGCCTTTTGATGCTTTGTTGAATGGTATGGATAGGGTCAAGTGAAAGTATGTTTTGAATGACTAATTTGGTATGTTTGAATGTGATTTGGTATATGGTCAATGGTGCTATGGCTTGGTATGGAAATAGGTAGTTGTATAAGGTTGATTTATAGACAAATATATTCATGTTTTTGGTTGATTTGATGTATTGTGGTTGAAGAGCCTTTTGGCATATTGGTTGTATGGATAAATGGTGTAATGATTTAGTCATATTTAGGCATGTTTTAGGTATATTTCAAGGCTTGAATGCATGTGCAAATGACTCATAGTATCATGCTTGATTAGGGTGAAGGAAATGGCTTGAATTTGGCCTATTTCTTGTCCTCATGGCCAAAGACACACAGCCATGCAACACTGTTGTGTATCCCCTGTAGGTTTCGAAGGGTTGCAAGTCAGGCTATTGTATGGCTTACACACGGGCGTCTGAGGCCATTTCGAGAGTTACACGACCTGGCACACGGGGGGTGGCTTGGCCTTGTGGCCCAAGTTAGAGAGTTATATAGGCATAGACATGGGCTGGGACACGACCATGTGTCCCTATTTCAAATGTTACATGGCTTGCCTGGCCACACGGCCGTGTGACCCCTACAGTGTTAATTTTTCTAACTTTTTCCTTAAGGTTTCATATGTTTCCGTTTTAATCCCGAATCGTTTCTAAAGTGTTTCTAAAGCCTCGAAGGCTTGAATAAGGGACAATATGCATGTGTTTGAATGGATTTTGCTATGCTTTATGAATTGTTTGGAAATGAATGATTTTAAGTTATGTTTTTACGGTAATGTTTTGTAACCCTATCTCGACGACAAATACGGGTTAGGGGGTGTTACATGCTACTTCTCCTTCAACACCACAAACTGATCCACCTCTTTCAACCTCAATGTCAACATCACTACTGCCACTGTTATGGTTACCATCAAATGCAAAAAAAATTCCATAACATTGTTTATAAGTGTTAAATTATCCTTCAAAAGATTTTGTTCGCTGTCACACAATTGACGCAGTAACTCAGTCGCACGATCACAAATTTTCCCACCGTACCACTTGAAGAAATCACAACCATCGTCCTACAAACAAACCCAATTTAGCCAAATTGAAATAATCCAAATTGGAAACAAAACAAATTATGAGATTTATGAAATCATCAAAATTGAACTCATGCTCAATTTGCAAATAAAAAATCTTCACTTACCCTAAAATATGAACAACCATAAAATCTCTTCCCCAGATTTAAATCGCTCCATGAAGTGTCTCTTGGAGCTAACTTATTGTAGTGACATTTTTTTGCTGGTCCATCGTAGACATAATTCCTCTGCGATGAAGTAACAATATTTGCATACGGTGATTTTTTCTTCGAACCATGCGTTACCCAACCTCTAGACTGACTGTTCGAACTATGTGAATCCATGATTTCAAACGACAAGGAAGAAAAATAAAAATTTTTGGAAAGATTAGGGATTTCACGATTTGGTTCTAAAGGATTAAGGATGTAGAAAAATCCCTCAATCAATGATTCAAAAAGGAGATTACTGAAGATTTTATGGATTCAATGAAGATTTCGGATATTATGGATTTGGGGATTTCAAGATTTGGGAAATTTGACGAGTTGGGGATTTTAGAATTTGGGAAAAAGGTTTCGAAATTGGGGGTTTGAGGTGATTTGGGGGATTTAGTGTTTTTTTTGTTTTATGTTATTAAAGTTGTTTAAATTTTTTTGCCACGTCAGCGTTATTATTTAAATGTCTGCCACGTCATCAGTCAAGTAGAACACCACATAGACCAATTTTTTGACTAGCTGTTGACTAACGATCAGCTGACAGTTATCGTTTCAACTGGGTTGACATCTGAAAAATTCGTTACGTTTAGGGACGAAATTAGAAAAAAAAAGGTTAGGGGCATATATCCAAAATCCCCCAAAGGTTGAGGGCTTTTTTTTTCTTTTGCAATTATGCCTTATTAAAACAATGTTAATGATGTTACGGAATAATTTCATGGCAACTCGGCTATTTATTAACCCATCAAGTTAGGGTGTGCAAAATTCGGGTAAAATCGAAAAAATTCGGTTAACCGACCGGATTCGGTTAATCGGTCGGTTAACCGAATTTTTTCGGTCCGGGGTCAGTTATTTATTTTTTAATTTTTCAGTTAACGGTTAATTCGGTTTGAAACCGGTCGGTTAACTGAATTTTTTCGATTTAACCGAAAAAATTAATAAATAAAATTATAATATATAAATAGGCCCACTATTCACCTAAGCCCAATCTAAACCCAAGTATTCAAACCAACCCAATTACCCAATCTAACCCAATCATAAAATTACAAATAATTTAATAAATAAAAATAAAATTCTAAAACTAGAACTAAAACTAAAGTATAAAAGTCTAAAAATAATTTAATTATGTATGATTCAATTAGGTTAATTCGGTTAATTCAGGTAATTCAGGTAATTCGGTTAATTCAGATAATTGATTAATTGGTTAATTTTAACCAAAAATAAAAACATATAATTTTCGGTTAATTGGTTAATCAATCAATTAACAAAAAATTTCGGTTCGGTTAATTTGTTTTGAAAAAATTTCGGTTCGGTTAACGGTTAAAAATTTTGAAAGGCCGGTTAATTCCGTTAATGGTATTTCGGGTCGGTTAACCGGCCGGTTAACCGAATGAACACCCCTACATGAAGTCACACTTATTTAATTATTAGGTTTTCCTAGAATATTTCTATGTTTAATCAACTTGAAACTAATGGAAATGTAAACATAGAATAAAAAACAACAATTCACAAGTTTAATTACTATGACATGAAAGAGTTAATAAATAAATTGTGTCAATTAATCACAATCTTGTTCAGAATAAATAAATAATTCAATTGCTTCTCTACATTCATAATGCATGAATAACATGTTCATGTTTTTATTTGAATGCATAAACAACCAAAGCACATAACATCATTAACATAATAATAACAATCTAAGGTAAAAGAATGAAATCAATCTAACAACAACAAAATTAAGTCATTTTAATTAAATTGAAAGCAGAAAAATATTTAGCAATCATGTTCATCAATTAAGAACAAAATAAAAAGTTAAAATGGGAAAGAAACTATAGAAGAAAAATCGCGTATTTCTCCACAGCTCAGCTTGTATTCTTTTTCCTCCTTCCTTCTGCTTTGCTCCTTGGCACAATTGCCTTCAAGAATGCCGAATTTTACTGCTCAAGAGAACTTCTGAAATGCTTCTCTCAAACTTTTGTGTTGCTCTGTCAAATGGGAAGTGAAAGAATGAAGAATGAGAGTAGAGATGGTGATTGAGGGATGAGTGAAATGAGTAAATAGTTAGCCCCTATTTATACCTATAGAGGCTGACTATTTTTATCAAATTTGAGTCTTGAAATTCTCTTCTCATGTGACCGATCCTTGCTTTAAGTAAATTGAGTGGATGGCTTTGAAAATTTATTTGATTCATGCTTGATTCATGGGAGAGAAAGCTTGAAATGAGGAGGGGAGTTGGGTGGTCACATGTGTGGATTTTTTTGGATAATTTTCAATGTTTACCAAGTCTTAGATGTTTAATTTGGGCACCGACCACCTATAAACGTGTTATCGTTTATAGTATAAATATAACACCAAAAAATTTTTAAATTAAATTGGTTGTGTCTCCAAGTGTACGGGTCAAATTGTAATTTAGTATATGTTAGAACATAACACCAGTAAGTATTCCGAGGATCGTACCCAAGGGATTGTAGATTTGAAAAATTAATATTAAATTAATTACATAAGGGATTGTAGATTTGAGAAATTAATATTAAATTAATTACATAAAATAATTACTAGCCTAATCGAGTCACGAATTAGTAGTGTGAATCCAAATTAATATTTTAATTAAACTAATTAAATTAACCAACCTCAAATTTACCTAATGGACTTTCCTATTTCTAATGTCGACAATGCGAGCCTCTAGCATATGATTGATTAAATCCTTAATTATCTAATTAAATAATTAATTACTCTTGATTAAGTTATTTATCACCCTTAACTACGACTACCCTCTCGGTTCGTCTTCACTAAGGATTACCACCTAAGTCACCCTTTCGGTCTCTTCCTAGGCATACAAATACCCTTCTGGTCTCATCGCTCAGCACAAGTTATACACGATAGGATACCCTTTCGATCTCGATATTCTATTAGGGATGTCACTCCCTAATATACTAAGTACCCTTGAATAAATAATCAATTTCAGATAAATAATTACTTAAGAAATAAATTAGTTTAATAATTGAAACATGTAAGATATAAATAAAACACAAGAAATTATTGTAATATTCATACTATAGTTAATTGATCAAGTTAACTAAGTATAAATAAAATAAAGAAAGAGATAGGAGAATGCTCATAAATAAATATAGTGAAGTCCAGGTCTAGAGCAGTCTTCGTTCGCTATTTTCTTCACATTGGAATAGAAAAATTCCGACTACATGAACATAAAAAGAAAATAAAACTAAACCTGAATAAAAAAAACTCTCTAGGTCTAAAATTGCCTACAATTTCGATGACCCTAAGGTTGCTTATATAGGCAACAATCTACTTGGTGACCACTTAACTCAAGATACACTTAGATACCAATGAATAAAATATTTTGCTAAAAGCTAGGGTCCAAATATGAAAATTTCCCAAAAATGCCATTTAAGGAAATTAGATTTTTTCTTCCATGCTAAGTTGCGTCATCGAGATGTAGGAATGCTTCTCGTCCCGACGTCAACATTGTGTAAAATCTTCCCATTTCCATCGTGTCGTTGTGACGAGAGAGAGCTCCTTGTCATAACATCAAGTGTGGTTTGGGCCTTGGCAGCTTTGTTGGCTTATCGAGCTCCTTGTCTCACGACTCGATCATTATTCATTGTATTCTTGGACCTCAATTGGCATCCTACACATTTAAATAGCTCATTAGTCACTCATGAGACTGGAGTCGACCTTACGGGTCATCAAAATAGTTAAAAATACGTAAAAATGCTTATTTTATTAATATTTTATTTTTAACGTACTACTAAATGTAATATTTAATTATAAAAGTGCTAGAAAACAAACTCATTAAATGCGAAAATGACCTAAAATAACTACTACAAGTGACGTTAGGTCACTTACCCCCACACTTAAGTCATTGCTTGTCCTCAAGCAGACAAAAGAAAATAAATAAAATTTATAGCTAAACAATGTACTTAAGCCAGCTTGATACACGAGATTAGATCAAAGCATCGACACTAGGAAGATTTGCCTAAATATATAACTTTAGCTAGAAATTTAAACAATTCAAAGTTATTTACACCTAAAGAGATTAGCTCCATAAATTACAAAGTGAAAAGTTAAAGAAAATTAAATATATGTCTCCATCAAAATATATATATATATGAATATAGTATTTATTTTTGCAGAGTATAGCCAGTTCGAATATTTTTTTCCTACTCGGTTTATTTCTGTCCATGCTTTGAACTCTATTGCACTAATATTTCCCTAATAATCCCTTATGATTTTTTAATTTCATTTGTTCCAATACGATTGAGATTTTTCTCGGGCACTTTTTATAAGGTTTATACTAGTCATACTGTACCATTTCAATAAACATGGATTGGATCGAGTATTTTCTTTTTAATTTGAACATCCTATCCTTCTACTAAAATAATTACCTATTAGTATCTAACTTTATCACTTGATGTATTTAATCTCTTTTCCTATTCATAGTCTAATAATCAACTAATTAGTCTAAATATAGACAACCTAAATTATTTAATTTCAGGCTAAATTTACAGTCTAAACAAAAAACCTAGATATGTGCTCCTAACTAATCATTTCTATTTCTACAAGCTCAAACACACACAAAACACACTTTATTTGGCAAATTGTCCCAAATGTGCAATAAAAATATAAAGGAAAAAGATGACTCGATTAGCATTAAAGGTCCATCGCAAATGGTGGGATTGACTCTTCCTTGCGATTTCAGGTCGAATATGTAGTGCCTCATAACTTGTGGGGTTCCTACACAAAAAAAAAACAAAGAAAAATATATAATAATATTTTTTCGATCCCTCAATTGTGGGTAGAGTCCTCAGCATCAAACTCTTCGGTTTTGCCTCCTTAGCCCGAGAGAACTCTCGACTTTGTCCTTTGAGTAGTGGATGGTCCTGCCTATACGGGTCGTGTGGTGTCGAATGGGGTGGTCCAAAATGGTGGAGGTTGCGGGAATCAGAACGATTCTGTGCTGAATTGCGCGACTAGATGGCTCATCACCTTCTGGTACTCATAGTTTCATGTTGTGTTGTATGCGAGGTATGCCTCTATGCACTGAGCTGTGTCTTCAGTGATCGGGGCTGTCAAAGTCGACGTGTCCCCCTTCGTTGTACCTTTGATGGTACAGGTTGGGGTTCTTCCATGGACTCTAGCAACCCATAATCTCGCGTGTATGCCTGATGTGCCGTTACCTGTTCATTTCACTACTCCACCCAATCGTTGCTTAAATTATAGAACTACACATGGATACCACTGTTTATTATGCCTTTCGGTGGGAAGCTCGACTCGTCCGTATCAAAATTGACCCTGAATCTCATGCAAAACCCCGTAATTAGACGTGGATACAGAAGCTCTAATCTGTACCCTTTTGCACACTGCCTAATGTTGTGGAAGATCTGGTCTCCCACGTTGATCCGCTAGTCCTACAAAATGGCATGTAACATAACAACATGATCATGGGTAACTTTTGTGACATGTTTTACAGGTAATAATTTTGCTAAAATAAAATAAAATCACATTTGGCCTTAGGTACCATAATTGATTGTTGGAACCTTATGGGGTCATTGGTTCCTTCCCTTTGAACATAAGTGCCCCGACCTTTCATTAGGAAACTGATAATGGCATTATAGTCCACCTTGTGCTCGTCTAACTCCTTGTAAAGGTCCAGAGTGTAACGAGGGGTTCTATGAAAGGCCTAAATCGTGATAGGAGAGACATCTACAAAAACCCCTCTCATAAAGACCTTCCGGTCTTGTGCCTCAATAAAGTTTGCATAAAATTCTCACATGATCGCGATGATTACAAGTTGAAGGTAATGTCGATAGAAGGTAGACCACCTTAATCTCTCGATCCTAGTTATGATCAGATCATGGAATAAGTTCGTGGAAAAATCAAATCCACGTTCCTGTATAAGTGGTTTGTCCGATAATTTACCGAATCTTTTCGTGGCTTCTTTAGAGATAAATCATCCCCTTGGATAGTGAGGAACATCGCGTTCCTTGATTCTTTGGGATGTCGTCCTATTGTGGGAAGTCATAACTGATAATGTTCCGCAACCAATAATCACAGTTAAAATCAGTGTTCTCTACTTTATTTATCATAGTATTGTGCAAGTAATTATAGACTAGAGTGAGTAAATATCACCCATTTTTATTGCTATGGAACCCGTCAGTCACGGTGGTACGTCTTCGAAAACAACCTTTTGTCACCAAAAAAAGGAGGGATGTGTATTTCTTTGGTTTAGGTGGGAGTTCGTTCTAACACTCGGGCTGCTCATTTTTATAATCACAACTCCATTGGGTTGTCGAATCTCTGTACAACCAACTCAATTTGGATTGCTCGTACACTGCCATGTAAAAATCAATGTCCATGATGAAATCTAATTATCGACAAGGTACATAAAATTTTTATTAAAATAAAAATATTTACTTAACTTAAAAAAATTCAAAATAAAAATAATTAACAAGGTAATAATAATCGTAATAAAATAATTTTTTAAAAATAAAATTAATTAAATAAATGTTAGAACTATCTAGCTTGTTTGTCTTTTGATTAATATTATTTTAAAGTAATCCATCTAATAAAAATTTCATCGTCGCAATCCTCGGCAACGACGCCGACAACTTGACCGCTTATAGACGTGTTATCGTTTATAGTATAAATATCACACCAAAAATATATTAAATTAAATCGGCGGTGTCTACAAGCATATGAGTCAAATTGTAATATAGTATATGTTACAATGAAACACCAGTAAGTATTCTGAGGTTCGTACTCAAGGGATTGTAGATTGGAGAAATTAATATTAAATTAATTATAGAAAATAAATACTAACCTAATCGAGTCACGAGTTAATAGTGTGAATTCAAATTAATATTTTAATTAAACTAATTATATTAACTAACCTGAAATTAACCTAATGGAATTTCCTATTCCTAGTGTCGACAATGTGAGCCTCTAGCGTATGATCGATTAAATATTTAATTATCTAATTAAATAAATAATTATCCTCGATTAAGTTATCTATCACCCTTATATACGACTACCCTCTCAGTTATTATTCACTATGGATTACCACCTATGTCACCCTTCCGGTCTCTTCCTAGGCATACGAATATCCTTACGGTCTTACCATTTGGCAAGAGTTATACACGACAAGATACCCTTTCAATCTCGATATTTTATTAGGGGCGTCAATCTCTAATATACTAAGTACCCTCAAATAAATAATTATTTAAGAAATAAATTATTTTAATAATTGAAACATGCAAGATATAAATAAAGCACAAGAAATTATTCTAATATTCATACGAAAATTAATTGATCAAGTTAATGAAGCATAAATAAAAGAATAAATAAAGAGATAGAAGAATGCTCATTGATAAATATATTGAAGCAGAAGTTTGGAGCAGTCTTCGCTTGCTATTGTCTTCACATCGGAATATAAAAGTTCCGACTACACGAACATAAAAAGAAAATAAAACTAAATCTGAATAGAAAAACTGTCTAGGTCTAAAACTACCTACAATTTCGATGACCCTAAGGTTACTTATTTAGGCAACGACCTACTTGGTGACCACTCAACTCAAGATACACTTAGATACCAATGAATAAAATATTTTGCTAAATTCTAGAATGCAACTATGGAAATTTCCCAAAAATGTCGTCCAAGGAAATTAAGTATTTTTTAGCTGCTAGTCTCTTCTTCTCTTTTGAATCACTCCATAGGATTCTATTGCAGAGAGAGTAACTTCTCTCTTTCTTTTCTTTTCTCCTCACAATCCATGTGTTTTCTTCTCTTCTCTCTCCTCTTTTTATAGGGTAGATTTGTCCCTCTCAGAAAACATATTTTCCTTCTCTTTTGCAAGGTGATTTATCTGGTACACGTATAGCTGGCTGAGAGTGATGTGGATTGAGTGCTGCATCATCTTCCTAGAATTGCCATAGCATTTCTGTTGGCAATCTGTCTCACCGTTTGCCATGGCAATGTTTCACCTCCTTTGTTCACTTTTCCTCTTCCTCTTTTCCTTATTCTTGCTTCTTTTATCCTACCTGCACCTACAACCAAAGACTACCAAACCTCCATCCAGCCATTAAAAGTAACATAAATTTACAATTAAAACATAATCCAAGCTTTAGTATGTAATGCTCTAGTAATATGTCTAAAATGCAAACATATTTTCTTAATTATAAGCAAATACTTCAGTAAAGATGCCTGAAATATAACTCTTTTCAAGAAAGAGCTCATTGTCACAAACGTCAAGTGTGGTTTGTGTTAGAGTATGTCTAAGGACAAATCATGAGATTATTGTAATCACATACTCATTTTACCTTATTTATTAATATAAGACATTGCCACTATTATTTTAGTTTCTTTTTCTATATATATAAATGAATTGTAATAAAGTCCTAATAAAATATGATTATTCTTAAAAGGTCCTTAGTCAAGTATTATTGGGGGCTTGGACAATAATAATGCATTGAGACTAATGTGTAGTTGATTGATGAGAAAGACTTGTCATTGACATAAGGATGTCAAAATCAATACACGAGTATGTGTTAGAGAACAACATATTGGACTGACCCGCTATGAGTATGTTTCTTGGATTATTATGTTATAGTCACAATGCTACTCATAGTGATAACTATGTATATGATTCTCAGACTTGAGATCATCATTGTCCAAACATTGTGAGTCGTATATTTTGATATAGTCAAAACATATACCATAACATATTGTACTATAAAGACTGATGTTGGATATACCACAATCCTTATAATGAGATATGGTTGATCAAGATATGATTTATCCCTCCTACATAATGGGAGCAATATCTTAGGCCTCTTGATGGAGTGAGACTAGAAATGCATGACCATTCTCGAATAAGTTGATATGAGATATCACACTTATTTGTTTATTGTAGTATGCTCAGAAATTAAGAAATATGAGATTGGACTATACAAGTGTGGCTATTCCATGACTTGTGTCCAATCTAGATATTAAGGATAAAAGGATATAATACATGAAAATATTATCACAGAAAGGTTATGTCGTATCATGACTTCTTTTAACTTAGATTGCAACGATACATTGCTAGATGCCACTCATTTCTTGTAATGTTAGAAACGTTCTCGTATTACTACCAACGTTACAAAAGCCTATAGGGTCACACCCTATAGTTGAAACGAACAAAATCCAAATACATTGTGTATTGTATTTAGTTGTCACATGAATTAAATTAATTGTTGAATTGATTTAATTTTATTGTTAAATATTAAATACATTACATGTACAAACTTGTTGTACACAAATAGAGAACATAGATAAAATTAATATATGAATTTGATTCATATAAAAATTAATTGTATATATTTTACGAATTTATTAATAAAACAATTATATTAATAAATTTTGGTCAAAATATAAAAGACATGAAAATTAATATTGAAAATTAATATTCTTTTGGAAAGAATATAATTAATATGAATTTGATTCATACAAAATATTAATTGTATACTTTTTACCGAATTTATTAATAAACAATTGTATTAATTAATTTCGGTCAAAATGTAAAATACATGGAAATTAATATTCTTTTGGAAAGAATATAATTAATATATGAATTTGATTCATACAAAATATTATTTGTTTATATATTTTTACTAAATTTATTAATATAAACAATTATATTAATTAATTTCGATCAAAATATAAAATATATGGAAATTAATATTCTTTTGAAAATAATATAATTAATATATGAATTTGATTCATACAAAATATTAATTGTATATATTTTACCGAATTTATTAATATAAACAATTATATTAATTAATTTTGGTCAAAATATAAAAGACATGAAAATTAATATTCTTTTGGAAAGAATATAATTAATATATATGAATTTGATTCATAGAATATAATTAATTGTATATATTTTATGAAATTTATTAATATAAACAATTATATTAATTAATTTCGGTCAAAATATAAAAGACATGATAATTAATATTCTTTTGGAAAGAATAAAATTCATTTTCTAACTTTTCATTTGTCTTCTCTATTAATAAGGGAATAATCTTATATTCTTTTGAAAAGAATATAATTCATTTTCTAACTTTCCATTTGCCTTCTCTATTAATAAGGGAATAATCATGGTTTTCTTTTTTAATATGTGATATCGAAGAGGATTAAAGGACGATAATCCCTTAGTGTGTTAAGGTTACCAACTTAATAAAATAAATGTCTAGCAACCATTTTCAATTCTTTTTGAAAAGTTCAAGAGAAAGTGACTGTTTATTTTTGATGGGGTGGACTACGTAGAGGCTGGGACATTTTGATTGTGGCTTGGAATCGTATCGAATCAGTAGCATCCTTTCAACGTTTTCAGTAAAGAAGGTATATTTTTGACCCTATTTCAACTCGATTTGTTCCTTGTACATGGATCCGGGGTTGATGATCGCCGAAATAATTTTTTTGTTCACCACAGGCGTACCGGTGATCTAACAGTTGTATCAGAGCCACTTGTACGATACAGATTCAGGATTAAATTTATTGGTTGATGTGATTGTATGATATAAATATTGTATACTATGTTTGATATGCACGGTGTTTGGAAATGCATGGTTATAACCCAATAGCCCATTGAATTTATTATTTGCAAAGGTTGTAATTTTATAAATACGACTTGCATGTCGTGCCTTTCTATATTTCCCTTGTATTTCTCTTCTCATCTTACTCCCTCATATGCAAAACAAGTTTTTATAATTGTAAATTGTATGAGTTGATACGGACTAAAGAAAAAGAAGGCTGGGCTACCTAAAGTGGAAAAGAAGCTTGAGAAACGGCATAAACCCTTAGGATTCCCGACGGTTCTCCCATTGGTTTGGGAGGAACCACCTTAGTTTTATGAGCTATAACCATTGCATTTATTTAATGCTTTATATTTTTCTTATATATGATACAATTGATGATATGTTAGCATGCATGTTATAGGATATTGATAAGATAAATTAAAGGATTAAATGAAAAAATCTTGACCATTAATGGTGAGATTAATTTAATTAAAAAACCCTTAATAAAATATTAAGTTAAGATTGCCTTCCAATATTTACCCTTGTTAAAGCCTCGATTGATACAATGTGGGTTCTGCTAATGCGAAGTGTTCGAACGCCAGCACCTCTACGGCGCAGCGGGAAAATAAAACACCGGCGATCCTAACCATGGATCCATGTGTGAGGAATGAATCAGGGTGAAATAAAGGTTTCGAAATTACTGAATCTTTATTCTGAGTAGATAGTGACGCCTCGGCAACAAGTAATCTGATCAACTATTGAACCAAGCCATAATCTATCGTGACTCTGGCCTCTACGTAATCCACCCAGTTGACAATGAACGGAAGGAATCCCCAAAACTGTTTTGAAAAAAAATGAGATTTTTATATCTATATTTTAGGGTTTCTAGAAATTAAATAAATATATATGTTTTAAAACTGAAAATTATAACTACATTAATTATAATAATGATTTCGGTAAACTATTTATTTATTTGAATTTATATACGAACCAAATCCATGTTCTCATTATGCGTACAACAACCTTGTACATATAGTGTATTTGATATTTGATTACCCAATTAAATTAATTCTATAATTAATTTAATTCAAGCGACAACCAAACACAATACCAACTAAGTTTTATTTCGTTCATTTCAACTATAGGGTGTGACCCTGTAGGTTCTTGTAACGTTAGCAGTAATACTAGAACGATTCCAATGTTACCAACAATGAGTGGCACCTAGCAATGCATCATTGCTACCAAAGTCACAAGAAATCATGATTCGGCATAACCTTTCTATGATTAACCTTTCATGCAATAATCTTTAAGTCCTTTATCTCTGGATTGGACACAAGTCATGGAATAATCACACTTGCATAGTCCATTCCATGTTTCTTGATATCTTAAGTAGACTATGATATACAAATAAATATGACATCTCATATCAGCTTATTTGAGCATGGCCATACATTTCTAGTCTCACTCAATCAAGTGGCCTAAGATATTACTCCCATTATGTAGGAGAGACTTATCCTATATCGATCAACCATATCCCTCTACATAGATCGTGGTATATCCAATATCAGCCTTTATAAACCAACCAGTTACGGTGTACGCTTGACTGTATCAAAATATACAACTCACGATGTTGGGATTATGATGATCTCAAGTCTGAGGATCATATACATATTAATCACTATGAGTAATGTTGTGACAATTACATAATAATCTAAGAAACATACTCATAACGGGCCAGTCCAATATGTTGTTCTCTAACAAACATATTCATGCATCGATTTTGATATTCCATATCAATGACAACTCTTTATCATCAATCAACTACATGTTAGTTTTAATGCATTATTGTTGTCCTAGAAAACAATAATACTTGACTAAGGACCTTTTAAGAATAATCATATTATTCTCAAGACATTATTATAAAACAGTTTATTTCTACAAGCGGAAAAGAAACTAAAATAATAATGGTAACGCCTATATATTAATAAACAAGATAAATCAAGTATGTTATTACAACCATCTCATTATTTATCTTTGGGCATACTCTAACACGAAGTACATGTATCTATGTTGGTCAAACGTGAAGAATAAGCAAGTGATATATACTAGTTATGATATTGGTTAATAACTTAACTAGGTTACTCTAATAAGATTAGATACCTAGAGGTAAGAAATTTGGATAAATCATAAGATGATTGGAACAAGAGTAGTTCACCAAATAGAGGAGTTACATGTGATGTAATTAGCAAGTGTTGCTTACCTAAATAACCATAATATTGAGAGTAAGGCCAAAGCTGGCTTAAGAAGAGGTGAAATATGGATCCTTACCCACTAGAAAAATTTAGTGAAAGTCTTTTCAAAATTAAAATATGAGGGTTATTAATTTCGAATAAAATAGTGGGAGCATCATAATAAAGTCCTTTTAATGATTATAATAAACTTGGTAAATGTACTCATGAGCATATTTTATTATTGTAGATTAATTATGGCAAATAAGACAAGTTCTTTATCATTGCGATCGGTCTTTGAGAATGACAAGTTGAATGGCTTAAACTTCTTTAATTGGTTCCGTAACTTGAGGATTGTCTTCAAATAAGAATGGAAATTATATGTCATTGAAGAACTTGTTCCTAATGAACTAGCAGCTAATGCCTCTTAAGCTAACAAGGATGTTTATAAGAAATATCTTGATGACATGTTAGACATAGGATGTCTAATGCTTGCCACCATGACTCCTGTGCTTCAAGAGCAACATGAGGAATGGTTGCCTATAATATGATTCAGCACATTAAGGAATTTTATGAGGGGAAAGCATATCAAGAGAGGTACGAGACCTCTAAAGCTATGTTCTGATGCAAAATGGTGGAGGGAACTCCCGTGGGAACTCACGTTCTCAAGATGATAGGCTATATTGAAAGCCTTGAAAAACTAGGATTCCTTCTAGGTGTGGAGTTGGCCACCGATGTCATCCTACAATCGTTGCCAGATAGTTTTAACCAATTTGTCCTTAATTTCAACATGAATGAGATTAATAAAAATTTGCCACAGTTGCCCATCATGGTACGAACTGCTATAAAGTAACATGAAAAAGGTTGGGCCTAAGCCCATTCTGATGGTTCGCAAGGATAAGGGATAAGGAAATACTAAGGCTAAGGCAAAGTCTAAGGACAATAGGAAGGTCAAGCCCAACAAAGGAAAAGTTGCATTGAAACCTAAAGGAGGAATTGCTAAGGAAGGAAAATGTTTCCATTGTGGTAAGACCGGACACTGGAAGAGGAACTGCCTTGCCTATTTTGAAGAGGTCAAGAAGGCAAGGGAAAACGAAGCGTCCACTTCAGGTATTTATGTTATTGATTTTAATTTATCAACATCTACTTCTTGGGTATTAGATACCGAATATGGTTCTCATATTTGTACATCTGTACATGGAACTCAAAGGAGTAGGAATCTGGCTAAAGGATATGTAGACCTACGAGTTGGGAATGGAGCAAGAGTTGCTGCATTAGCTATAGGAACACATATTTTATCATTGCCTAGTGGACTTGATTTAATTTTGGAGGATTGTTATTTTGTGCCCAATTTGACTAGAAAAATTATTTCAATTTCATGTTTAGACAAAATTAGTTTCGAGATAATTATTAAGAATAATTGTTGTTCATTTTATCTCAATAATGTTTTATATGGTTTGACACAATTAGTAAATGACCTCTATATTTTAGATCGAGATAGACACATTTATAACATAAATACTAAAAGATAAAAAACAAATGACTCTAATAAAACTTATATCTGGCATTTTCGTTTGGGCCATATAAGTGAGAAACGCATATCAAAGCCCCATAAAAATGAGATTTTGGATTCTTTTGTTTTCAAACAATTGGATATATGTGAGTCTTGCTTGTTGGGTAAAATGACAAACTCCTTTTAATAGTAAAAGTGAGTGAGCTAGTGATTTATTGGGCTTAATACATAGTAATGTATGTGGACCAATGAGCACACAAGCCAGAGGAGGTTTTCAATACTTATAACAGCTCGTTTTTCAGTGGTGCCGGAAATAGTGGTTTCAAGGCCACCAAATCTGACGAGTAAGTTCATAAATATTATTATTTAATATTTACGAGTCAAATATGGTTTTAAAAAGGTTTTCAATTTGATAATTTATGTTATATAAGAGATTTATAAAGTTCAAGTGGTAAGACCCTAAGGTCAAGTGGTTTTAGAAAATGAGGTATCGAGACATCGTTTCTATAAACCGAGTCTTAAATATTTTTATAAATATTTATAGAATGTAACTAAGGTGGTATTAAAGTTTCATTGAAAAATTTTAATGTTTCGATAGTTAATTAATTAAAAGGACAAAATCGTAAAAGATGTAAAATTTGACCACTATTTGATTTGAGTGATTAAATGGGTTATTGAATAAAGAAAAAGGGACTTAAATGGTAACTAGACCATTTAAGAATTTTGTGGACGGTTTTTGGCAACTAAAAGCATGAAATTTGGATGATTTTTAAATGGACAAAATGGTAATTTTATAATTGGATTAAATTAAAAGAAAACAAAAGGCTAATTTAGTATCATCTTTTTGTTTTCATCTTTAACAACCGAATGTCCATGGAAAACCTTAAGCTAGGTTCATCCATGGTGATTTCTGTAACACCCCTAACCTATATCCGTCGCCGGAATAGGGTTATGAAGCATTACTTAAGATTTCACTTCAAAATGATAAAAAATTTAAACATTTAATTCACCTAATCAATCATAGCAAAACCAATCAAAGACATACATATTGTCTCTTATTTGAGCCTTCGAGGCTGTAAAAACACATTAGAAACAATTTGGGACTAATCGAAGACATAGAATTTTTTGAAAAAAGGTGAAATTTTTTAAACTGCAGGGGTCACACGCCCATGTGGCCAGGCTGTCTAACTCAATTGGCTGAGACACACGACAATGTCCCAACCCATGTCCGTGCCCGTGTAACTCTCTGATTTGGGTCACACGGCCAAGCCACACGCTAGTGTGCCAGGCCATGTACCATTCGAAATGGCTTCACACCCCCCTGCCAGGCCGTGTGCTAGGTCGTGTAATTGACTGACTTGCAACCCTTTGAAAGCTACAGGGGACACACGGCCGTGTCGCATGGCCGTGTGTCACATACAGCTGAGACACATGCCCATGTCTCTGCCTGTGTTGATGAAAAATACGCCATTTTGAAGCCATTTTTCTCAACCATTCAAGCACATACCTACAATTAAATTTCTACATATAAACAAACCTTCAAATTGCACTAAAAACATGCATAATCAAGCTATCCCAATAAGGTACATAAGCATTCAACCAATATGCCCAAAAGGCACCTCAATCACAACAATTAGAAATATATAACCATATGCACAATTTGGCCAAAAGTTCAACTAACATATAACTAAGTTTATGCCAAAACTTACCATTTTGTTTACCAATCAAATTCACACCAAAAGTACGTAATATGCTATTTAACACTTAGCACCATTAGCAATATATGTCATTTATAAGCAATATACCAAATCACCACATTCAAACATATCAAAAGACAATTTATAATAAACATGTTTAACTACCATTTTAATTTCCATCATATAGTTACCATAAACACCAAAAAACAGCCATTATAAGGCCAAATATATACATGCCAACTTAACACCATTTCATCATTCAAAAATACCAAATTTACCAGCCAAAACATAATGACTATAACATCAACCAAAACACCTATACATGCCATTATAACCAGGACTTAAAAATGTCAAAATCTACTGATATAGCTGATGGATAGTGTGATAGGTCTCCGACGACCTTTTAACCCAACGAGCTCCCGATTAAGTACAAAACATAGAGAAATAAACACAAGGTAAGCATGTTATGCTTAGTAAGTTCGTAGTATATAATCTATGCTTATCAATACGTTGCATAATCTTAATTTACATATGTATCAGTTCAACATAAGAATAATTGATTCATAAACTTAATTCAAGTGAATCTATACTTCTCATTGCCATGGATATCACATGCTTACTACTTTTCATAGTAATAAGGTAAATTGCATCGATAATTCTTACCGAAGCTCACACAAATAAAATCACGATGGTTGTCCCAACCCTTTTCATAGCTCGATAACCGAAGCTATCCCTTTTCATTATTTGATAGTCGTCACCATCCCTTTTCATTGTTGATGGTCGTCACCATCCCTTTTCATAATTTGATAGCCGAAGCTCTCCATTTTTACAGTTGGATAGCCGAAGCCATCCCTTTTCATTGTTCGATGGTCATCACCATCCCTTTTCATTATTTAATGGTCGTTACCATCCCTTTTCATAATTTAATAACCTCCATTTCATTATTTTGATAGCCGAAGCTATCCCTTTTCATTAGCCGATGATCGTTGATACGCCATTAAATTTTTCCACTGAAATACAATTTGACATTATATAAAATAAAAGCATTTAAAACATAATTTAAAACGCTATTTAAACGTACGAACTTACCTCAATGATAAATGTAGAAATGTAGTCGATTAATCCAAATATTTTTATTTGCCTCGATCTAGAGTCGTAAGTGGTCTATCTTGATCTAAATGAATGAATTTAATTAATTTAATAATTATTCTATTCAATTCAATCCAAATTCACATTTTTACAAAATTACACTTTTGCCCCTAATGTTTTGATTTCTTTACAAATTAGTCTTTAGGCTCGTAAATATGAAAATTCATGCAATTCACACTTAACCCACCATAGCCTAATTTCATGTAGATCCCTAGAAAGCCCTACATTTCATTTATTTCATAATTTCACCATGTATATTTTTCTATTTTTCAATTTAATCCCTAAATGACAATTTCATCAAAAAACCACTTAATAAAAGTTGTTTATCTAATAAAAACTAACCATTTTATTTCATCAAACATAAAAAAAAAGTACATATACATTCATGGTAAATCCCTAGACTTTTAACAGTTTCGCAAATTAGTCATCGGACTATCTAGATTAAGCTATAACGACTCCAAACACATAAAAATAATTAAAAATAGAACAAAAATGCACTTACATGCTTAGATGGAGTATGGCCAAACCTTGAAAGGTCTTTGATGGCTTCCTTAGGTGCTAAATTCAGCTGATGAAGAAGAAGAAAGATGATATCTTTCTTTTACCTTTTTATTTATTTATTTTAAGTTGTTTTTATTAATTTATCAAATTAATCTTAAGTAATAACATTTGAAACCATTAAAAAGTTGCCCATCTTTGTCGACAATTAATATTAATGGTCTAATTACCTTTTAAGGCCACTCATATTCCAATTTCATATCCATTTGACACCTTTACTTATAGAACTCAAATTTTGCACCTTATGCAATTTAGTCCTCTTTATTAAATTAAGCATCCTAACGATAAAATTTCTTAACGAAAATTTTATACAACACTACTAACATGCTGTAGACATTAAAATATTAATAAAATAAATATTTTGATGTCTAATTTGTGGTCCCAAAATCACTGTTTTGATTTCATAGAAAACGAGTTGTTACAACTCTCCCCTTAAAGGAATTTTCGTCCCTGAAAATCTTACTAGAAAAGAGATTAAGATATTATATCTCATAGCTTCTTGGAGTTCTCAGGTGGCTTCCACTATATCGTGACGTTGCCAAAGAACCTTTACTAAATCTATGTTCTTGTTTCTCTATTTTTTAACCTCTTGAGCTAAAATCCTGATTGGTTCTTCGCTGTACGACATATTAGGCTGAATCTCAACATCCACCGGTGAGATAACATGTGAAGGGTCAGATCGGTACCATCGTAACATAGATACGTAGAACACGTTATGAATATTTTCTAACTTTGACGGCAAAGCTAATCGATATGCTACTAGTCTGATTCTTTCAATAATCTCATACGGCCCGGTAAATCGCAGACTTAGCTTTTCTTTGCGACCAAAACGAAGAACTTTCTTCCAGGGCGATACTTTTAAGAATACTCTATCACAAACTTGAAATTCAACATCTTTATATTTCAAATCCGCATACGATTTCTGACGATCTAAAGCAGTTTTCAAACTATCTCGAATTACTTACACTTTTTCTTCAGTCTCTCGAATCAAATCAACCCCGAGAATCTTTTTCTTACTGAACTCAGTCCAATATAATAGTGTTCAGCATTTACGACCATTCAAAGCTTCATACGGTGCCATCTTTATTCTTGACTGAGAACTGTTATTGTACCTAAACTCAACCAACGGCAAATATTTCTCCCAGTTGCCTTCGAACTCTAACACACAACAATAAAGCATATCCTCGAGTATCTAGAGCTTCCTGTAATACTAAAATGCAATACTAAAATGCAACAGTGTACCTAGAGCTTCCTGTAACTTTCCTTAGAATTGTGATGTAAACCACGGATCTTTATCCGAAATAACAGAAACTGACACCCTGTGCAATATGATAATCTCAGTAACATATAGCTCAGCTAATCTCTCAAGAGAATAATCTGTACATACCGAGATAAAATGTACAGACTTCGTTAGATGATCAACAACAACCCAAATTGCATCTTTCTTTCTCGGAGATAGGGGTAAACCCGATACGAAGTCCATCGTAACTCGCTCCCGTTTCCATTCCGGTATCATCACTGGCTGTAATAACCCAAAAGGTACTTGATGTTTAGCTTTAACTTGTTGACATACTAAACATCTCGATATGAAGTCAGAAATCTCTCATTTCATTCTCGGCCACCAATACTCTGTTTCAAATACATTGTACAGCTTATTACTTCCCAGATGAACGGACAAGCTACCACTATGAGCTTCTTGTAAAATCTTCTGAATGAGCTCTAGATTCTTTGGTACACAAATCCTACCTCTGAAAAATAAATAATCATCAGACCCAATCTGAAAATTTGAATCAGGAGTCGACTCACATAGTTTCTGTTTAGCTAATAATACATCATTGTATTTTTTAGCCTCACAAATCTATCGTAAAAATAACGGTCTAGCTTTCAACTCAACTAAAATCAAACAATTATTAGACAACGTCAATCGCGTATTCAACGCTCACAAGGCAAACATAGACTTTCTACTCAAAGCATCAGTAACTACATTCGCTTTACCCGGGTGATAATCAATATTCAAATCATATTCAATACCATGTGACCCAAGTCAGAGAGTTACATGGGCACAAACACGGGCTGGAACACGGTCGTGTGTCTCAGCTGTGTGAGTCATACGGCCTGGCCACACGATCGTGTGACCCTTGCAGTTCAAATTTTCTGACTTTTTGCTAAACTTTCTAATTGTTTTCGATTTAGTCCCAAATCATTTATAAATTGTTTCTAAGGCCTCGAGGGCTTGAAAAAAGGACGTTATGCATGTATTTGAATGAATTATGATATGTTTTATCTAATGTTTGGAAATGAATGTTTTCAGTTAAATTTTTTTGGTAATGCTTCGTAACCTTATTTTGACGATGGATACGGGTTAGGGGTGTTACATTTAGTGGTATCATTGTTACAGTTTAGTTGGTTCTCGGGCTAAAAATAGCATGTGTGAAGCCTAGAAATACATGCCATTATATAACCTGTGATAGTGTGATATCTCCAAACTCTGATTAGATTTGTTTCATTTTTAGACATAGATGTTTTCCAACCGAGCAAATTCTAATAATGCTGAAAGTGATATTCAAGTGTCTGATTAAAAGTTACTAAGGATGAGTAGAAACTCATAAAGGTAAGAGAAAAAGTTCATAATGTTATGTTGATAAAGGATGCTATGTTTTGTGTATTCTTGAGAGTCAAATTTAGAGGCTTTATGATCTCCGCCCCCTCACCCTCAAAATCTTATACAACAGAATTCACAAGGCTTATGTTGATTAAGTAGGCAAAAGAGAAGTTAAAGAATTTAACGATTGAATTAGTAATAATATGGTCAAAGCCGAGAATTGGTTAGCAAGTAAAGACAGTTCTAAAAGAGATAACATATTTTCTTTCTGAAGATCATTTGGGGTACGTAACGTCACTATTAAAGAAGAGATTATTCACGGTAATTGACTTATTCATGTATGGTATCTAAAGAATAGATTAACCATAATTTCTTCTAAATTGATTTCATTAGTGAATGGGATAATGTGGGATTATTGATGACTATAGTAGTCAGTGGAATAATGTTTGAATTACAAAGATATCTGAATGTAGCAGTTATAGTCGAGTATCTTATGAAGATCTCTTCTGGGTATTCTACATGTTCTTTTATCCTCACATGCATATGCAAATGTTTATATTCAGATGTGATTCTATCCATATGAGAACGTTGGCTAACCATAACGTTAGGTGGAGGTATTGTTGGTCTGGTAGATTAATAATCGGCATTGCTCTATTTTTCTTTGGTTTTCTATTCCATTATGTTTAGTAGAAGACTTGATGATAAGACTTATATGATGCTATTTTCTACTTCCACTGGTTATTTCTCTGAATTATATATATGCAATTTATGTTGTCTGTATCACAACTATTTTCAGTGCGTATGGACGATATTCTTTTTCTAGATTTTCCTCTGGGGTATCATCAATCTCTTTATCATTCAATATGGGCCATGTTCTCAGAAATTCAGTAGAGCTTTATATCTTGGATTTCATTATTTCGGCTCTCTTATTATTCTTATAGTATATTCTATCAAATGCGGTTCATCTATAAAAGTTATATACATATTGAATTGAGATAATTATACCTATTATGGTTATTATTCTTGGTTCGACCATGAGAGCACGATTATACATATATCAGATTTTTAGAAGTTGTGTTCCTATACTGGTTGTTACTGGAACTACGTCCAGTTTTTCTCTTTTATTTCGGAGTACACTATTGATGTTGAGGTATTGTTCTATCTATATGGTTGAAACGTCAGTCTTATTATAACATTATGGTTTTAATTCATCTGATGGTTGTAGCTTTGGTATGGTTCAAAGCTTCGATGTTAATAATTGGAATAACTTTATTATATATCCCCTTTCTAGCTTTCATGAAGGGGTAGGCATTGGTAAAAGTGTAGACGGTGGAAGACTGAGCTTAAACTTGTATATTGGTTCTCATTCCTCTGGTAATCTCGATTTATGTCAATGAGTTAAAAAGGGATGTTATGTTTCATTTAAGTTAATGCAGTTTGTAAAGATCTTTGATTCGTATTTTAAGGGAATTAGGATAGATTGTATGTCTGGGTTATCTTGACAATAAGAAGAAGGGATTATTCTGAAATGTTATTATCCGATAGATAAAATCGACTCAGTTGTTTTAATCAGAGCGGGTTATTCATTTGAAAAGTTAATTAAGTTATGTATTTGAGTTTATCCCTAGATTCGGGAATAAATTTTGCGGATTCACGGGTAAATAGACAAACAGTTGGAATGAAGAATTCATATTCTAGAAGACATGATATAGAAATATATCTATGAGATCAATTATAATCGAGAAATGTCATCATGGGTCAAAATCGGATAGTAACAATTATCACACTTGTATTTAGATGATATTGTTTGAAACTTTTCGTAAAAGGGAACGATTATTAGTTAAAAGTTACAAATGCAGATATGTCAGAAACATCAGTCAGAGTTTTCTAATTTGGGTTTCTCGATTATGTTTTGACAGATGATTACTGTGAATTTCTCGGTAGTTATACCACTAATGATAAAGTGATGACAGGAGAACATCATAGCTGCTCAGTTAAGTTCAAATATAGTATCAAGTTTTAATATGAAATCTAATGTGAGTTCTAAATCGAGATGCGAGTTATGATGTGATGACTTTTATTAGGTGAGAAATTTTGAGGACGAAATTTTCATAAGGGGGAGAGTTGTAACTGCCCGTTTTTCAATGGTGTCAAAAACAACGATTTTGGGGCCACCAAATTTGACGAGTAAGTTTGTAATTCAAATATGGTTTTAAAAAGGTTTTCGATTTGATAATTTATTTTATATAAGCGATTTATAAAGTTCAAGTGGTAAGACCCTAAGGTCAAGTGGTTTTAAAAAATGAGGTATTGGGACCTCGTTTCTATAAACCAAGTCGTAAATATTTTTATAAATTTTTACGGAATGTCATTAAGGTGGTATTAAAGTTTCATTGAAAATTTTAACGTTTCAATGGTTAATTAATTAAAAAGGACTAAATCGTAAAAGATGTAAAATTTGATCACTATTTGATTTGAGTGATTAAATGGTTTATTGAATAAAGGAAAAAAGGGACTTATATGGTAATTAGACCATCTAAGAATTTAAGGGATGGTTTTTGGCAACTAAAAGCATGAAATTTGGATGATTTTTAAATGGACAAAATGGTAATTTTATAATTAAATTAAATTAAAAGAAAACAAAAGGGTACTTTAGTATCATCTTTTTTTTTCATCTTCAACAACTGAATGTCCATGTAAAACCTTAAGCTAGGTTCAGCCATGGTGATTTTCTCATGCATGGTAAGCAATTCTTGCCCTTGTTAACAATTTTTATGTTTTTGAGATCATTGCAACTAGGTCCAGCTAATCCGTACCTTTGATTTTGAAACTGTTAAAGATAGTAAATGTTGCCATTGATGAAGCTTGTGATTTTAGATGTTAAAATATGAATTTGAAGTGTTAGTTGGTATTTAAAAGTATTTTGTTAAGTGATTTTTGATTAATTTACAAATTAGGGACTAAATTGTTAAAATAGTAAAAATACAAGGATTTGATGTGAAATTATTACAAATGTGGGCTATTTTGTGTGCCGTGAATATTTGGATGATGTGAATTGGTATTAAAATGGTTAATTTACATGTTTTAGGCTTAGGGACTAAATTGAATAAAAGTAAAATGTTAGGGCAATTTTGTAAAATGTAAAATGAATAAATTGTATTAAATACATTTTTATACTGTCTAAATTAATATATTGAATAAAATTATTAATTTAGATCAAGATCGAGTGGAAAATCGAGGAGAATAAAAAATTACCAAAATGCTGCTATACTTTGACATTTCTGCAATTTAGCTAGGTAAGTTCGTATGAATTGAATTCTGTATAATGCTAATTAATTGAATGTTAGTATGTGATTCTATTGTGATTGAATCAATATATATATATATATATATATGTTATTATACAATTTATTGAGTAAAGAGACAATGGAAATCTAGTGACGTATGACGACTATCGAGCCCCGTGTGAACGATAAGAATATATAGGATACAAATGACATGTCATTAGGGTTTCTATGTTTCAAATGACTTATTTCATGAATTTATGAAAAGGAATGAAAAGGTAATGTTCAATGAAAGTATGTTTAAGCTCATGAAATTGAAGATTTCAAATGATGCCGTTCATGTATATGACTTACCTTATGTTATTTCAAGTGATTTATGAGCTGATGCTCTAACATGAGTTGTGGATGATGCTTAGGCTTGTACCAAGCTTATTATTGGATTATATTATGCTTATTCTTAATGAAACACAATGAAATGGTAAGTGTTCAATTGGTAATATGTTTTTGTACATGAAAAAGTGGTATAAATTAAAGTGTGTAATTTCTTATGAAATTATTTATCATATAGTTGATTTTAAAAGAGCTATGATAAATGCACTAGCTCGTCGTCATGGTTGATATTATGCTTATGTCTTGTATTATACAAAGGAAACGAGTATAAAAAGCTAATGAAAATGGTAAGTTCATAGTTGAAAGCTAATGAACGCAGTCGTGTGTCCTTATTTCGAATGTCCAGACGGCCTAAGACACAGGTGTGTGTCTCAACAAGTAAAGTCACGAGCTGCCCCACTACTGTAGTGTGACCCTATAGTTCAAATTTTTTGACTTTTTACTAAACTTTCTGATTGTTTCTAATTTAGTCTCGAATCATTTATAAAGTATTTCTAAGGCCTCGAGAGCTCGAAAAAGGGACGTTATGCATGTATTTGAATGAATTATGATATGTTTTATCTAATGTTTGGAAATAAATGTTTTTAGTTAAAATTTTCTGGTAATGTTCCATAATCCTATTCCGGTGATGGATATGGGTTAGGGGTGTTACAATAATTCATTACTTTAATGATTTTAGTAGATATGGGTATACTTGTCTTATGCCCCATAAATTTGAAGGCCTTGAAAAGTTCATGGAATTTAAAAATGAATTGCAAAACCAACTAGGTAAAATTATTAAGGCAGTTCGATCAGATCGATGAGGAGAATACTTAAGCTTAAAGTCTGGTGTGTATTTGAAGGAATGCGAGATTGTCTCACCACTTACACCTCTTGGTACTCCACAATTGAATGCAATTTCTGAAAGGAGAAATCGAACACTGTTAGACATGGTTCAATCAATAATAAGTCATGTTGATCTTCCTACTTCTTTTTAGGGACATGCACTAGAAACAACTACTTTCACTTTAAATCATGTTCCATCTAAATTAGTTCAAAAGAAACCATATGAGATGTGGACTGGGAAGTGTCCTTGTGGTGCGTTCTACCAAGACTTTCATGTAAAATGTGTTGATTTGCCCTTATGGTAAGCTCTGAGTATCTAGGGTCTTGAAATAGAGTAAAGTAAATTTATCTAAAGGATCTATGCAACACAACATAAGTATGGTTTGAGTGGTATTAAACCAAAATATGTATTGATCAGTTGTTAACGGTATTATTTTTGCATAATTATTCACCAACATATAGAGTATCCACCCGCGATAAATGAAAGAATGCATTTGTGGCTTTCTTTGGAAGCCGTCTAGGGTTTGCTGCCCTTGGGGTGGAACTAAAGATCAGATCTAAAGTAGAAGGTTACTTCGTATTCTGGTGAGTATTTCAGTTATGCAAGTGGAATCTTGAAGGTAAGTTAATTTTGGTTGAACGTTAGGATTGAAGAAAAAAGGGCTTTGTACGGGGTTGTCCATGTTTGAGAAATGGTTAAAAGCATGTGAATGGGTTTTGACGATGTTTCTATGTTCCTTGACCAGTAATTTTTAGTCAGATGGTTGGATTTGGAGCTTTGAACGACAATAGGTGGGGATCAGTTGAGCTTCTATATTAACCCTTTGTATATATATTTTGTTCATACTAAAATATATCTATACGAAATTGATTAAAATATGAATCTAAAATCATGGATAGTATGAAAATCATACTTATATATAGTGGGATGGATGTGTGTCAGATATGAGTTATGGCGATTTCAAATTTGTGAAGTAATGGGGATTGAGTTAAGATTAAGTTAAAGAATAACTAGCCTAGTTGCATGTGAGTCCTCCCATGAGGGCACTTGTAAATCGTTTAGATATGTCCTTTATAATCTAAGTTTTGAAATAAATGATTGAGTGCATGGATGGTCATTAAGGATAGCATGAACATTTGATAAGAATATGTGGAGTCTAAGAATGTGATGAATTATGCATGAGTGTTGTGATATTTAATCATGACTACGTATATGTTTGTTTGGAATGTATACTATGAAATTTGATCTTGTTGATATGGTTGAAATATAGATTGAAGTATAGTTTGATCAAAGAATTAAGTTAGTCAACTCGAATGTGAGTCTCTACTCTGACTTTTACATGTAAATTGTGGGTATAGATGATTAAATAATGACAAAACTTGAGTATCAGATAAATGGGTAAAACATAAGAGAATCATGCAAAGTAAAGTTATTATGTGCAAAATTACATGAATGAAAGTAGAATGATGTGTATGTTAGTAAGGTCTAATCAAGAAAAAAAGTATAAATTAGACTTGTAATTTGATGAATGGTTAGACGAGCCTGAGTGCATGGGTAATTGTGTGATGAATTATATCTATGAATGAATGAATGAATGTTTGTTGAGTATAATATGTGTTTCTGGTAGTGCATCTAATAAGTTCATGTATACATCAATTGTTGTTTTAGTATTAAAACATTGAAGTATATTCGTAATAGCATGTCTGGGATGTGTGATGTATATTGGTAATCTATTGTTATGTTGATTGTATATTGGTAACCTAAGATGATTTTGCTAGTTTTTTTAGTGCATGAAGCAATTCTGGTTAGAAATTGAGGTCTAACATATGTTGCAGACTCGAAGATACATGTGACATAGGTTTAGCATGGATTGGTAATCTATTGTTATTTTAAAAGTTTAGCCTAAACTAGCAGCCTTAAATGTATGGTACCCTTTGAAAAAGAATTATATGTGACGGTTACCTATAGGGGTTCTCTGTGTGTTCTAGGATGATGATGGGAAAACCTCACGAAATATGATTCTAGGCAAATCCATATCGTAAACACGCTAGGAAAGGAATGGCTTTTTGGCAATATATGAAAGGATTGGCTTTGTGGCAATATATGAAAGGAACGCCTTTGTGGCAATATATGAAAGGTATGCCTTTGTCACAATATATGAAAGGAATTCCTTTGTGGTAATATATGAAAGGAATGCCTTTGTGGCAATATATGAAAGGAATACCTAATCTACCGTAATTTAGTGTAGCAAATTAAACTAGTTTTCGCACTTTAGGAGTTTGAACATAAGCATTTTAGTTAAGTTTTAATTACATTTCTATAAGTTTAGTTATGTAACAGCTTGATTTAGGGCATAGTCAGAACAGTGGTCTCGGGACCACAAATTCGACTATGAAAAATATTATTATTATTATATTTTTATGGTCTACTGTTTCATTGAAAGTTTTCGTAAAAATTTCGTTCGAAAATTTTAACGTATGAGCACTCAATTTAGTCAAGCAAAAGTTGAGTTTTATATGTTAAAGGTATTTAATTGTTATGGAATCATAAATTAGGAGTCCTTATGTGGTAATTAGACCATTAGTTACTGATGGACAAAAATGGGTATGAAATAAGTGAAATAGGATTTTTTTAAGAAAGGGCATTTTAGTCATTTGGTAAATAAATAGAATTAAATGGGAAAAAGATGGCAAAAATATGCTCATCTTCTCCATAGTTGCTGCCGAATTTTAGAAGACACCATAGCTAGGGTTTCTTTGCTTTTTCAAGCTCATAGTAAGTGCATCCTAGCCCCGTTTTTAATGTTATTTGCATTTTTGATATTCCTGTAGTTCGGTTTATCTATTATTACTGTTAATTGGAGCTAGGGTTGAAATTAGAAAAATTACCCATGTGTGAAATTTGTGTATTTTGATGTTTTATGGAAGAATATGAAGTTAGAAATTATGTTAAACAATTTTTGCTAGTCGATTTTAAGTGAAACCGATTAAAATAACATAATCGGTAAAAATGCCTAAAGCTCATAAGTAATAGTTAGAGTGAGAATTGGATGTTGCTATACGAGGGAAAAGTGTTCAGCATGTGACAAAACATAAGAATAAAGAATAAAATTTAATTTCCGTACTTTGGGGCAAAAATGCAATTATGTAAAAGTTTAGGGTCAAAATCGTAATTTTGTCAAAAGTTGAGTCGAAGCTTGTTTTAATAAATGTGAATGATAAACAAGCTCAATTTGCTGTTATAGATCAAGAAAGACGAGAAGTAAACCTTAATCGAGGAAAAGAGAAGATTGGGGATTAAATTGCAAAATCTCTACATTTTGTATCGAGGTAAATTGTATGTAATTAATACATTGTTATAATTATTTTTGTTATATTTCGTGACAATATATGTGAAAGGTTTGAATATGAAATAGTTATATAAAAGTTAGAAATTTGAAATTGATAGTTGATTTGTTTAAAATAAGCTTGGTTTATGGATATACCAACTGCAAGTAATGGTTGAAGTGATTCAAATCGAATTATTAAATTGGTTATGGAGTTGAGTGAAAAGATTGATATTATGATGCGTTATGGAGAAATTGTAAATTATTGGGAAGTAAGAATCTTTGTGGAACTGTCGGGATGGTAAAGATTTGAATAAAGTATCGATGAACACGTGTGTAGTACTATGTGAAGGCTACTACGTGTATCGATAAATAATGATCACATGTGTAGTACTAAGTGAAGGCTACTATGTGTACCGAAAAGCTTTTGTCACGTGTGTAGTACCATGTGAAGGCTACTATGTGAACCATAAAACTTGATCACGTGTGTAGTACTATGTGAAGGCTACTACGTGTATCGAATGATAATAGTAACATAGGTGGTACTATGTGAAAACCCCAAAATATTTGTTGTTATACCGACATGTTCAACGAGATATGAGTATGTGATTGAAATGTGATAAGTTGTGAAAGAGTGACTGAAGTGATGAAGTCCTGTATTGTATTATAAAATAAATGGTCATAGTGCTATGTGAACGAGAGATGTTGGAATAGAATAGATTTGGATAGTGGCAATGATGTTAGTTTGAAAAATCACCAAAACTTTTAGGGATTTATTTAGTGGTGGAATAAGACATGGAATTAAAGCTTAATGAGTCTAATTTACCATAAAAGAGAAAGAATGGTCAAATGAGTTATATATTCTGAGATATTGGAATTTTAGTGAGACAAGGTCTAAATGATTTCGAAATCCTCTGTTCTGAGTTTGGAAAATCACTAAAAATTGTAAAAAAATAATTTTGTAATTTACATTCTTAAATTTCTTATTGAGTCTATTTTCAAAAGAAATAAGTGGGAACATCATTTGAATTCTGTACTAAGAGATAACTGACTTTTAGTGTAGAGAGGTCAGAAATGTAAAGCAGTGAAATAGGGGAAACTTTAGAGAATAAACTGTACTAATTGGCTAAACAAAAAATTTTGAAAATTTTATGGAAAAAAATTATATGAGTCTAGTCTCAGGGAAAATTTATGGATCTTAATTTGGAGTTTCGTAGCTCCAGATAGAAATAATTTAGTGAATGTGAGGCAGAAAAACAGTTTGCTGGAAATTGAATAAATAATAGATTTTTGTGTAATAAAAATTATATTATCTATGGTATCATGCTAGAAATTTATTTATCAATTACATACATAACTAGTAAGCTATATGCTTACTCCTCTTTATTTTCCCTTGTTTTATAGTGACATCAATTAGCTCGGAAATTGGACGAGGTCAGAACATCATCCACACTATCATCATCATCTTTTGGGTATTTTGCAACCAATACTTTTGAAATATGGCATGTATAGATGACTTAATGTAATTTGGTATAAATATATATATAAAATATTGTTTGGTTTAAAATGTTGGTGTATATTAATTGATAAATTGTTTTCTTAAAATTACTAACAAAGTATTTAGAATGTTGTGGATGGATAAATTGTGTCTGAACATAGAACTGTATTTGGTTGAAATATTGAAGTTGGTTGAAATTGTGTTTCAAAAATTTGCAGGAGGGATTGAAGGTTTATGAAAAGGAATTATGTCAAAATTTTTGTAAAAAAAATATTTTAGATCGTTTGATAATACTTCTTACCTTGTTTCGGTGATGAATATGGGTAAGAGGTGTTACATTTTAGTGGTATCATAGCCAGGTTTAGCCGGTTCTCGGATTAGTATAATGTGTGTAAACGTCTATCTATACAAGCCATAAATATATTGTGATAGTGTGATGATTTCTGAAAATTTAAAATTTTGTTTTATATAGTAAATGGATCTTGACCGAGTGTAGCAGATGATGTTGAGAGTAACTCGCCGGCTCCTGCGCAAGGGACCGCGCTTGAAGAAAGTAGACATGAGACTCATAGTCAGGATGAGGCTCGGGAAGCCTTCCTTCATATGATGAATAATTAGTATATAGAATTTGTTCGTGCAAATCCGAATGCTCAACCTCCTCCACCCCCTCCTATTCCTCAACTGGTTCCTGTAGCTCCACAAAATGTTGACTTGGTAAGATCAAGTAAACCTTCTGTTGACAAAATCCGAAAGCATGGGGCTGAAGATTTCAGGGCTAATATAGATGATGATCCGGAGAAGGCGGAGTTTTGGATCAAAAATTCCATTCGGGTATTTGATGAATTACCTTGTACTCCCGAAGAATGTTTAAAGTGTGCAATATCTTTATTAAAAGACTCAGCATATCGTTGGTGGAAAACATTGGTATCTGTGTTTCCGAAAGAAAGGGTTACATGGGACTTCTTCCAGGATGAATTCAGAAAAAAATACATAAGCCAACGGTTCATCGATAAAAAACGCAAGGAATTTCTCGAGTTGAAGCAGGGCCGAATGTTTGTGGCAGAGTATGAAAGAGAGTTTGTTAGACTGAGTAAATATGCCCAAGAATGTGTACCCACAGAAGCTGCTATGTGTAAAAGGTTTGAAGATGGTTTAAATGAAGACATTAGAATATTTGTTGGAATGTTGGAACTGAAGGAGTTTGTGGTATTGGTTGATCGAGCTTGTAAGGCTGAAGAATTGAATAAAGAAAAGAGAAAAGCTGTGATGGAGGCTCGAGATACAAGAAAGCGGCCCATGAGTAAACCATTTCAAACTCAGTCAAAGAAGTCTAAAGAGATGAATCCTCGAGTGACTACTTCAACTGGATATCTACGTCGAGACCGAGGAAAATTATATTCGGGTCCCGAAGCTCAAGCTACTTCAGTAGCACGTGTGGGTAGTGTAAAGCCTAGTAAACCAGAGTGTTCGAATTGTGGTAGGCAACATCCTGGTGAATGCTGGTTAATTAGTAGAGCTTGTTTCAAGTGTGGTTCTCGACAACACTATATTAAAGATTGCCCTGAGAAAATTAAAGAAGAAAAATTTTAGAATGTTAGATCGGGTGATACTATCAGCAGAGGTAGACCACTGAGAAACACCGGAAGTAGAGATAGTGGTAAAAGTGTAATGAAAGGTACAACTGCAAGACCAGAACCTCAAACACCTACTAGAGCTTATGCTATACGTACCCGTGAGGAAGCCTCATCTCCTGATGTGATTACTGGTACATTCTCTCTCTATGATACTGAAGTTATTGCATTGATTAATCCCGGGTCTACTCATTCTTATGTCTATTTGAATTTAGCATGTAATAAGAATTTGCCTGTTGAAAATACTAAATTTGTGGTTAAAGTGTCAAATCCTTTAGGCAAATATGTATTAGTAGATAAGGTTAGCAAGAATTGTCCTTTGAGGACTCAAGGTCATTGTTTCCCGGCTAATCTGATGTTCTTACCATTTGATGAGTTTGATGTTATTCTAGGGATGGATTGGTTGACGTTGCATGATGCCAAGGTAAATTGTAGACAGAAAATCCTTGAATTGAAGTCTGAAAATGGTGAAATTCTTCGAGTTGAAACAGATGAATCAAGTAAATTGCTTATGGTGATTTCGCATATGTCGGCTCAAAAATACATGAGAAAATGGTGTAAAGCTTATCTTGCTTATGTGATAAATACTAAGATATCGAAGTAAAAGCTTGAATCATTACCGGTAGTCTGTGTGTTTCCAGATGTATTTCCAGAGGAATTGCCTAGGTTACCTCTAACTAGAGAAGTTGAATTTGCTATTGATCTGTTACCTAGGATTGCACCGATTTCCATTGCTCCGTATAGATAGCTCCAACTGAATTAAAAGAATTAAAATCTTAGTTGCAAGAGTTGACAGATAAAGGATTTGTGAGACCGAGTTTTTCTCCCTGGGGTGCTCCTGTGTTATTTGTGAAAAAGAAAGACGGTTCTATGAGACTTTGTATTGATTATCGTCAAATCAAAAAAGTGACTATAAAAAACAAGTACTCGTTGCCGAGGATTGATGATTTGTTTGACCAATTAAAAGGGACAACAATGTTTTCAAAGATTGATCTGAGATCTGGCTACTATTAGCTGAGAGTTAAAGAGTCAGATGTGCCAAAAACTGCTTTCAGAACGATGTATGGACATTATGAATTTCTTGTGATGCCTTTCGGTTTAACTAATGCTCTGGCTATTTTTATGGATTTAATGAACCAAATTTTCTGACCGTATTTGGATAAGTTCGTGGTGGTGTTTATAGATGATATTTTGATCTATTTCCGAGATGAATCCGAGCACGCCGAACATTTGAGAACTGTGTTGTAGATTTTGAGAGAGAAGAAATTGTTTGCTAAATTTAGTAAAAGTGAGTTTTGGCTTCATGAAGTCGGATTCTTGGGACACATAGTTTCTAGTGATGGTATTCGGGTTGATTCGAGTAAAATTTCGGCAATTGTTAATTGGGAACCCCAAAGAGTGTATCTGAGGTTAGAAGTTTTCTGGGCCTGGCTGGATATTATAGACATTTTGTTAAAGGATTTTCCATGGTTGCTTCTTCTATGACTAAATTATTGCAGAAAAATGTCAAGTTCGAATGGACTGATAAATGTCAACAAAGTTTTGAGAAATTGAAGGCATTATTGACTGAGGCGCCGGTGTTGGTGCAACCTGAAACAGGGAAAGAGTTTATAATTTACAGTGATTCATCGTTGAATGGTCTTGGGTGTGTACTAATGCAAGAGGGCAGAGTAATAGCTTATGCTTCGAGACAGCTGAAACCACACGAGAAGAATTATCCTACGCACGACTTGGAATTAGCTGCTATTGTCTTTGCTTTGAAAATTTGGCATCATTATTTGTATGGTGAGTAATGTCGAATCTTTACTGATCATAAAAGTTTGAAGTATCTGATGAATCAAAAGGATTTGAATTTGCGACAACAAAGATGGCTCGATTTGATAAAAGACTATGAGCTAGTGATTGATTATCACCCCGGGGAAACGAATGTAGTTGCTGATGCTTTGAGCAGAAAATCTTTGTTTGCTTTGAGAACTATGAATGCGAGTTTAGCTATGTCTGAGGATGGTTCAATTTTGGCTGAGTTGAAAGCTAGACCGTTATTTTTGCAGCAAATTTGTGAAGCTCAAAAGAATGATGGTGAATTACAAGCCAAGAGATTTCAGTGTGAATCAGGTGGGGACTCATATTTTCGAATTAGATCAGATGATGTTCTGATGTTCCGGGATAGGATATGTGTACCGAGAAATGATGAGTTGATTCGGACAATTTTGCATGAGGCACACAGTGGTAATTTATCAGTTCATCCAGGTAGTATGATAATGTATAATGATTTGAAGAAATTGTATTGGTGGCCGGGCATGAAAAATGATATTTCAGAATTTGTATCAAAGTGTTTAGTTTGCCAACAAGTGAAAGCTGAGCATCAAGTACCTTCGGGTTTACTTCAACCAGTATTGATTCCTGAGTGGAAATGGGACAGAATCACGATGGATTTTGTGATAGGTTTGCCTCTGACTTCTAGAAAGGAAGATGCTATTTGGGTAATCGTTGATAGATTGACAAAATCAGCCCATTTTATACTGGTACGTATTGATTACTCACTTGACAAGTTGGCGGAGTTATATGTTGCTGAAATTGTGAGGTTGCACGGGGTGCCTAAGTCCATTATTTCGGATAGAGATCCAAGGTTCACTTCGAGGTTTTGGAAAACGTTGCAAGAAGCCTTGGGTACAAAATTGAACTTTAGTACTGCATTTCATCCGCAAACTGACGGACAATCTGAAAGAGTATTTCAAATTCTTGAAGACATGCTTCGGTTTTATGTCTTAGAATTTGAAGGCAGTTGGGAGAAATATCTACCATTGGTTGAATTTGCTTACAACAATAGTTATCAGTCGAGTATACGAATGGCACCGTATGAAGCATTATATGGACGTAAGTGTAGAACACCTTTGTATTGGACTGAGCTCAGTGAGAAATAGATTCACGGGGTTGACTTGGTGAAAGAAACTGAAGAAAAAGTAAAAGTAATCCGTGATGTTTTGAAAGCTGCTTCAGACCGAAAAAAGTCATATACGGATTTAAAGAGAAAAGAAATCAAGTTTCAAGTGGGCGATAAAGTATTTTTGAAAGTATCTCCGTGGAAGAAGATTTTGAGATTTGGTCGAAAGGGTAAATTGAGTCTACGTTTTATTGGGCCGTATGAAGTCACTGAAAGGATTGGACCTGTAGCCTATCGGTTAGCCTTACCAACAGAGTTGGAGAAGATACATAATGTATTTCATGTGTCGATGTTACGACGCTATCGTTCTGATCCTACACATGTAATTTCTCCAACAGAAGTTGAAATTCGATCGGATATGACTTATGATGAGGAACCTATAAAAATTTTGACTCGGGAAGTTAAACAGTTGAGAAATAAATGTATACCATTAGTGAAAGTGTTATGGCAAAAACACGGAGTTGAAGAGGCCACTTGGGAACCAGAAGAAGCCATGAGGAAACAGTATCCAAATCTATTTTCTGGTAAGATTTTCGAGGATGAAAATCTCTAAAGGGGGGAGTTGTAACAACTCGATTTAGGGCTTAATCAGAACAATGGTTTTCGAACCACAAATCCGACTAGGAAAAATATTATTATTATATTTTTATGGTCTATTGTTTCATGGAAAGTTTTCATAAAAATTTTATTCAAAAATTTTGACGGTTAAGCACTCAATTTAGTTAAAAGGACTAAATTGTAAAAAGTGAAAAAGTTGAGTTTTATATGTTAAAGGTATTTAATTATTATGGAATAAAAAATTAGGGGTTCTTATGTGGTAATTAGACCATTAGTTAATGATGGACAAAAATGGGTATGAAATAAGTGAAATAGGATTTTTTTAAAGAAAGGGCATTTTAGTTATTTGGTAAATAAATAGAATTAAATGGAAAAAAGATGGAAAAAATATGCTCATCTTCTCCATAGTTGCTGCCGAATTTTAGAAGACACCATAGCTAGGGTTTCTTTGCTTTTTCAAGCTCATAGTAAGTGGATCCTAGCCCCGTTTTTAATGTTCTTTGCATTTTTGAGATTTCCGTAGCTCGGTTTATCTATTTTTACTGGTAATTCGAGCTAGGGTTGAAATTTGAAAAATTACCCATGTGTGAAATTTGTGTATTTTGATGTTTTATGGAAGAATATGAAGATAGAAATTATGTTAAACAATTTTTGCTAGTCGATTTTAAGTGAAACCGATTAAAATAACATAATCGGTAAAAATGCCTAAAGCTCATCAGTAATAGTTAGAGTGAGAATTGGATGTCGCTATACGAGGGAAAAGTGTTCAGCATGTGACAAAACATAAGAATAAAGAATAAAATTTAATTTCTGAACTTTGGGGCAAAAATGTAATTATGCAAAAGTTTAGGGACAAAATTGTAATTTTGTCAAAAGTTGAGTCGAAGCTTGTTTTAATAAATGTGAATGTTAAACAAGCTCAATTTGCTGTTATAGATCAAGAAAGACGAGAAGTCAACCTTAATCGAGGAAAATAGAAGATTGGGGGTTAAATTGCAAAATCTCTACATTTTGTATCGAGGTAAGTTGTATGTAATTAATACATTGTTATAATTATTTTTGTTATATTTCGTGACAATATATGTGAAAAGGGTTGAATATGAAATAGTTATATAAAAGTTAGAAATTTGAAATTGATAGTTGTTTTGTTTAGAATCAGCTTGGTTTATGGATATACCAACTTCAAGTAATGGTTGAAGTGATTCAAATAGAATTATTAAATTGGTTATGGAGTTGAGTGAAAAGATTGATATTATGATGCGTTATGGAGAAATTGTAAATTGTTGGGAAGTAAGAATCTTTGTGGAACTGTCGGGATGGTAAAGATTTGAATAAAGTATCGATGAACACGTGTGTAGTACTATGTGAAGGCTACTACGTGTATCGATAAATAATGGTTGAATAAGATGTGAAATTAAATATTAATGAGACTAATTTAATATAAAAGAGAAAGAATGGCCAAATGAGTTATATATTCTGAGATATTGGAATTTTAGTAAGACAAGGTCTGAATGATTTCGAAATCCTCTGTTTTGAATTTTGAAAATCACTAAAAATTTTAAAAAAATAATTATGTTTTGTAATTTACATTCTTAAATTTTTTATTGAGTCTATTTTCAAAATAAATAAGTGGGAACATCATTTGAATTCTGTACTAAGAGATAACTGACTTTTAGTGAAGAGAGGTCAGAAATGTCAAGCAGTGAAAAAGGGGAAATTTTAGAGAAAAAATGTACTAATTGGCTAAAGAAAAAATTCTAAAAATTTTATGGTAAGAATTTATATGAGTGTAGTTTCAGGGAAAATTTATGGATCTTAATTTGGAGTTCTGTAGCTCCAGATAGAAGTAATTTAGTGACTGTGATGCAGAAAAACAGTTTGCTGGAAATTGAATAAATAATACGTTTTTGTGTAATAAAAATTATATTATCTATGGTATCATGCTAGAAATTTATTTATCAATTACATACATACTTACTAAGATATATGATTACTCCTCTATATTTTCCCTTGTTTTATAGTGACATCAATCAGCTCAGAAATTGGACGAGGTCAGAACATCATCCACACTATCATCATCATCTTTTGGGTATTTTGCAACCAATACTTTTGAAATATGGTATGTATAGATGACTTAATGTAATGTGGTATAAATATATATATATATATATATATATATAAAATATTGTTTGGTTTAAAAAGTTGGTGTATATTAATTGATAAATTGTTTTCTTAAAATTACTAACAAAGTATTTAGAATGTTGTGGATGGATAAATTGTGTCTGAACATATAACTGTATTTGGTTGAAATATTGAAGTTGTTTAAAATTATGTTTCGAAAATTTGCAGGAGGGATTGAATGTTTATGAAAAGGAATTATGTCAACATTTTTGTAAAAAAAAATTCAGATCGTTTGATAATACTTCTTACCTTGTTTCGGTGATGAATATGGGTAAGAGGTGTTACAAGTTAAGTCTAATAAATTTTATAGTTTCAGTCTTTTATTGACCTTAGGGGCCGAATGAGGCCTAAGGGTGAGCTAATATACTTTATGAGTGTCCAGGAGACCATTAGAAGGCGTACTCACTTGACACTGGTCGCTAGGTTGCAACACGAAGCCCTGGATGTCGCAACATAGGGAGCATATTAGAAGAATTCCAAGACTGCCTTCAATGTTGTGACACTAGCTAAGGATTTTGCGACATATCCCTAAAGACAACCTGAAGATAAACATACTGCCCTCAATGTCGCGACACAGGACCTAGTGTGTCATGACATTGCCTTTGCATGGGAAATAATTAAGAGCCAAGGGCATTTTGGTCCACACAATCAAATGTTAAGCACGAGGACGACAACTAATCTAGGGTTAAGGAAGTCGACCACCTTAAATTCTATATATAGGCTCATTTAGCACATGTTATACACACTTTTCATAGTGTATAATTTTCTCTTTAGTTTTTCTCCTTTCTTAGGTTTTAAATTTTATTTCACTCTTGTTATTTGTTTTTATGGAGAAATCAGATTTGGGAAATACTGTCAAACTCTGTGAAGATTCTACACTGAAATTTAAATACAAATCAGGCTTCTTCTAAACTCTATTATCTTGAAATGCTCTTTACATTTATTCTCTTTGTCAGGTTTATATTAAGACTTTTAGTTGTATTTTTAAATTGAAATGTTGATTAAGTTATATAAATGGTATTGAGTTGTTGATTTCATGCAATTGATATTAAATTTAATTGAAATGCTAAATGTTTGAATTATTATATGAATTAGTTATATGATGAACTCGCCTTGTTTATTTATGATTGTCATGTTTAAGCAAAATTATCTATTTGAATAGCTGCTTGTGTTAAATCGTAAAATAAGGTAAGATGTTGTTTACATACCAGTGAACTTATTAAGCAATTATAATGCTTTCCTTTTTCTTGTTTCATTTTCCATATAGGTTTCCAACTTGCAAATCAAGTTGTTGATTTAGTAATCGTTTAATCATTTAAAGCTGGATTTTTTTGCATGTATATAGGTGATTTGTTTTGGTCAATCTTAAATGTTGGTACTTTGGTTCTTGAATGTGGTTGGTATTTTGAATGGTTATATGTTATGTACATAAGTGTAAATTCTGGTAATGTGATGCTACTTCAAGTGTGCATGTAAGGGATTTCAACCTCTTTTTTAATGATTTTTATATTTTTGAGATCGTTTTAGCTTAATCTAGCTAGCCTAGGGGTTTATTTGTAAAATTTTTGAAGGTTGAGGGTTATGCCATGGATGTTTTTGAGTAGGCTATGATGTTAAATCGTAGATTATGAATCTTTGTTGAAAAATAAACAAGTTTTTAAGTGATTTTTGATGAATTTTTGAATTAGTTACTAATTTATTAAAGGTATAAATTCTAGGGTTATATTGTAAAATAATGGTAAATATGAGTTGTTTTAAGGTCCCCTGCATGTTTTATTAACATGGATTTTGATTAAAATGATTAGATTTCAATTTAGGAGCTTAAGGACTAAATTGTGAAAAGGTAAAATGTTAGGGGAAAACTATTAATTTTGCATATATATGAAATGTGGATTAAATTGAATACTAGAAGTATTAAAATGATTGAATTTTTATTTATATCAAGATAAACCACGTTTGGACTTAGATCGAGGAAAAGCTACAACTTCAAATTAGCTTGATTTAACTTCTACGCCCCTAGTCGTCAAGGTAAGTTTGAATGAACGATTATCATATTAATGCTATTTAAGTCGTATGTTATTATGTTATCATAATGTTAATTGAACGATATATAAACAAATCAATGCTATGACGGTTACTGAGGTCCTGTATCATGTAGCTTACATTCCGACCCACAGCTCGTGTGAGCAGGCCCATTTCACAGCTCGTGTGAGCAATGATATAAAGGAAAGGTTATGTTTATATGTAAAGGCACACTTTGTGTGAGCTTTCCTGAGTATTCGAGGTACTTCTAAATATTTCAACGAGCAAGAAAAGGGAACGTAAAGGTAAGTGTTCAAATGGAATATATCATGAACATATGAAAAGGATTGATGAACTAAATGATGTTGTATACATGTGGAAAATTACATGTCTTATGAATGATTTCATTTATGATATGGAAGAACATACTAACTTGTGAGTTGGTGATGTTTTATCGACTTACATTAAGCTTATGGCCTTGGTATCGGTTTGTACTAATTCTATCAATTGTATTATAGAAATTGTAAGTTATGTTTTAATTTTATACGAGCTTACTAAGCATTCATTGCTTACATAATTTTTTATTATGTTTTATAGATTATCGGAAGCTCGATTTGGTTGGAGGATCCTCGGAGATCTATCACACTTTTTAGAAGTCTATTCGGTAGTTTTTGTGTATTTTGGCCAAGGTTTATAATGACATGTATAGGGAGGTTTATGATGGTGTTTTTGATGAACATGTATAAAGGTAACTTAGAATGTTTGTGCTTGGATGTTTATGGATTGTAGATCGATTTATAATGCTTACTTAAGTGTGTCATTTTGGTCACTTATAAGTGCATATTAAATTTCAATTGGTAAGTTTGTAATGGCTTGATAATGGTTTGTTATGGTATGTTTTATATGTTTTGGGAATGACTAAATGAGGTATGTATTAATATCCAAATGGTATAGAATTGTATGCATGAAATTAAGCATATGAACATGTCTTTGTAGGTGATGTTTGATTGTTATTTGTGATGACTTTGAATGGCATATTGGTTAGTTGTGTGAGGACTTGAAATGGCATTTTGGTGTATGTTATGGTGATGTTTAGGTTCCTATAAAGTATGCTTATATAGGCTGCAAGATTATGTATGTTATGGACTTGGGAATGGCTTGATTTTAGGTAAATTTATGTCCACATGTCCTGAGACACGGGCGTACGACTCAGCCATGTGAGATGCACTACCTGGCGACACGGTCGTATGTTACCTGGTTAATTCCTTAGGTTGCAAGTCAATGAGTGACATAGCCTGACACACGGTCGTGTGGGGGCAACTCAGAGAGTTACACGGCCTGGCACACGGGCGTGTGACACGGCTTGGCACATGGGCGTGTGACACGGCCGTCTGACCCTACTCAGAGAGTTACACGGGTGAGTACATGGGCTGGGACACGACTATGTGTCCCTAGTTTGAAGGTTATGATGCATGAGATACGGGCGTGTGTCCCAGCTGTGTGAGGCACACAACATGGCTACACGGCCGTGTGACCCCTGTTTCCAAAATTTTGTGTCTTTTTCCTAGACTTTCTAAATGATTTCAAATTTGTCCCAAATCATTTTTAAGGTATTTTTAGGGCTTCGAGGGCTTGATTTAGAGATGGTATGTATGTCTATGATTGGTTTATGATTTTTTTATGTTATTAAATGAAGTTAAGTTTAAATGTTTTCGATTGTACAGTAATGCTCCATAACCTTAATCCGACGACGGCTACGGTTAGAGGTGTTACATGTCAAGTTAAGGTAGATTCCTAAATGACAAATGTTGGTTGTGTTTAGATTGAGTTCCAAATGTTAAGATGTTTGGTGTGCCTTGTTTGAGTGATTGATGAATATATAGGCTATTAAGCTTACTAAGTGTTCATTACATGTGAGATAGCTTGTAGGTTTTGTGGTTAGCAAAATGGATGAATTAGCATGTGTTTAGTATGGTTTTATGCAGGTTTGAAGGGGAAAATATGCACAATTTGAGCCATTATTTTGTTTGGCCTGACTTGGATACTTAACGAAACGTTCTTGCACTATACAGGTTGGCACACGGGTGTGTGTGACACACGGGCTGGCCACATGTCCATGCTAGTACAATAGATTTGGTAACTTTTGAGCCACACAGCCTCAGTTAGTTATGTAGCCCAACCGCATAGTCGTATGACTTTTGATAAAATTGGTATTTTGCAGAGACGGTCACAATAAGTTACCCGGCCGTGTGACCCATGTTTTTTTATATTTACCTTTAACTTTAGAAAATGTTTCAATTTTATTCTTATTTGTTCTTAGGTCAACTTAAGAACTTTTGTAAGCTTGATTAAGATTTGAATCTAATTATATATCATAATACTTGAGTGTTTATGACATGAATAATTATTTGAAGGATTTGTTTGAGATATAATTGAACTAAAATTTTGAAATTGTTGTAAATTAGTCCTAGAGAAATTCTAGATGATATTGAAGCATACATAAGCCTGTATATGGTATGAGAAATGATGTATTTGATAATTATAAATTGAATTGACTATCATTGGATGCTTTTTCTTTAATTTGAGTAATAATTAAGCATTTATGAACTATTCCATGTTTATTCGAAATAATCGATATGAATTGAATGAGTTCTGTTCTAGTTATGACTATAACATTTCGTAACTCAGATCCGACGACTGGACTGGTTTATGGGAGTTACAAAACTCCTTTTTATTTTTTGTAGTCTTGAAGGTCCCACTAACATTTTATCCTTTGGGTTAACTAACGAAAACCTGCGCCAATCTAGCGGACTAAGTTCTACTTGGGATGTTTAGCGGTTGGATTTCTTCCTTATAATCCACCTTATTCAAGATACTATGTTCGTGAGTGTGTCATGTACGTCTACTGTGGAGTATTTTGGCATTCAGTTCCTAGTATACTATTATTGGAGTGGTCATTTGTGTTCACGATTTCTTCTTTATGTTGATTCCCTATGGAACTAGCCATTTGGCTGGTACTTCCTCAAAGAATTTTCCTTTGATGAGGAATACTTTGGACGGACATATCTGTCACTCGGTGTATCCTTCTTTGTCAATGGCTTCTAACTAACCCCTCTTTTTCTAGTAGAGTAAATCGCGTACCTTGTGTCACATCATTAGCTTACAAGGTTTCTCTAAGCACCCTCTGGCAGTTCTTAATGGCAGATCATTATCTACGATCCTAGGTCCAACCCTCTTTCGTTAGCTTGTATACCAGGCACCACTAGTGTGTAAACTTCCATGACTATTTCTTGCTGGATTCCTTCAATTCACTCGCTAACTATTTCACCTCATACTTCCACTTTCCTTTTAAACCTCTTTTTCCTTATTCACAAGATTCTCCCACGATTTCCATCCTGGTTGACCACTTGTGTTCATTGTCCCGATGGACTACCTCGTGTTTAGTGTCACTATTTAATGTCCTAGCGAAATCCATTGGATGATATAGTCGAAATATGGCCTTACACCCTATAGTTCTCATTTTTACTGTCCTAATAAACTATACTAATTGCCAAAGGACCATACCATTGTCGTGGTGTTACCCCAAATGACCATACCACTGTCGTATTGTCACCGAATAGAGTCTGTTGACTACCATCATGGTGATACTCGATGGAACCCAAATATTGTCAATATCATCTTATCTTATGTCCACCTTGATGCTTGAACATTGAAGTGTCCCTCTCGCAAGGTCCGAAGCTTCGCACATCGTGGTTTGCTCCTAGCAATCTCGGATGGTGGTGTCACACCATGATTAGGCAAGCTAGATCGGGTTGAGAGACAACGTTGGAGCTGCCTAAGTTACAAAACATAGAATGGTTAATGTGTTAACTTCATGGCGAAAAGTTATGAAGAACTTTGTCCACTATTCAAAGTACTAGTCATAGTAATAGGAAGGTTACAATAGAACAAAGACCTTATTGGGCAGACTTTTCCCACTAAAAAGATTACCACCCAAGTTTTAATATTGGTACATAAGTAAGTATTATAGCTTGTAGGATATGCTTATTTCATATGGAATCTCTATAGAGGCAACACGTCTTTAATAAGGACACTATTAAAGCCTTGTAGGAAGCGATTAATTAGTAGAAGTGTGTGAGACCTAGTAATGATTAGAGATAAACCTGATTGTGATTCAGGCGTGGGTTAGCTATAAATAGGATAGCGTGGTAGTGGAGAGAATATTTCTGATTAATTTTTTTCACAAGACTTTGTTATCATCGAAGAAACTAAGAGAGTTCTTCACTACTAGCAAGGGTAGTAATTTTAAAAGTTAAGAGAACTTAGTTCTAGTTGTCTACTGGTAAATACTTAAAACCTTCCTTTGAGTTTTACTAGATAGATAGAGACTAACTTAAGAAAGGATTGGTAGGATTTCCTTAAGTACTGGGTAGGAAGGAAACTCCTAACAAGAAACCATTTGCATGTTTCTAAATTCTTACTGTATCTCAAGTATTTGGTTAATTTTTTATGATTTAAAGAATTGTTTTACTATTTAGCTAATGAAATGAGACAGGGTCCCAGTGCCAAAGGAAAAGAACCAGTGGTAGAATAGATAGAGTTGTAAGTAAAGTATTCTGGTGAGTTCCTCTATACCGTGTGTCTGGTATATGTGTTAGTTCGTTGACTTCTGAACTCTGAATAGCCAGGTAAATGGCTAGTCATTTGCTTCTGAAGTCTATGTCAGAGAAATCTCATGCAAGGAGTTAGTGCATGCATGGTTCGTTATGTCTGAACAGATTTGAAAAACCTGGATATATGCATAGTATAAGTACTCCTTCCTTGGTGCACAAGCTTCGTATCTAGACAGGTGAATGAAGGTATTGGAGGAATATTATGTATAATGATAATGAAGAGACAGATAAAGAAATTTGCCTCTGGTATGGCACTTGTTGCAAACTGTGACTGGTAAAACCTGGCCTTGTAGGAGAACATTAGTGTGTTCATAAAAGGAGGAGAACTAGGAGGATACGAATGAAATGTTATTGAATAGATTAGATGAGAAAATATTGAAGATACAAGAAACAAATTGGGTTCTTCGGGAATCAGGGATCAGAAGCTAGCACAAGGAAAGGAGTACATACAAAAAACAGGATGCATGTGATGTTATACGCTGTATGAGCGCATGATCAATAAGCTTGTCTTTCATAGAGAGAAAACCAAGCAATTTGGGTATTCACAGAGTAGATGTGACCGTGATTGTTACACGTAAGTAAATAAATTGGTGTTGATCATCAAGAGGCTGTTTCAAACTATGGAGTTATCTACCCGTTGAACTGAAAACCATCGTAATGTATCCGCCAAATGAGGTATAATAAACATGTATTCTCTTTCTTTATTTATACTTCTATTAGTAATCGTGATGAAGTTTCCCTTCTCAGGAACTCACTTAGTTCTTATGAACTTGCCCAGTTTCTTTCCCTTTCATGTTAAGCGCGGTGATTGAAGGGATACAGTAAGATTGACGACTATTAGTGAAACTTCTAAGTTTTTGGGGTTAAGATGTAATTGCTGAGGGTGTTAGGTCTTTTAATAGATTTCACCATTGAAACTTTATCTTGTATTGAATGACGAATGAAAGCCTTGTTGGTATATCGATATTTATGTTTCATGAATACAAGTGTAGTTGATGATCATAAAAAAGGAAGGTAGGCTGTGTGTAATTAAGTCATTAACTTTGATAGACTAATTCATTAAAATCATACTCCCAAATAAAGATGACTTATATTAAAGGAATATCACCCTAATAGAGAGGGTGTCCACCAAAATGGTTAACGTCCCCTTCTAGTAAGGAAAAGGAAATAGACCTTCCTCCGAACGGGTCAACCTGTGAGACTCCATTCTCATATTTGAGGATCGGGTTCGGTTGGAGTGTCACAAGTTTAGTTGCTATCAGAGCTTTGGTTTAGCTAATTCTTAGAGGTTCATGTTAGTTAGAAACCTCGTAATACATGTTACTTCAATCTGACTGTGTATCCCACATTGGTACTAATTAAATTGTTTGTATTGTAGCGAAGAAAGAAAAATGCCTGTGAATTCTAGGGACGAAGAGGGTGAGGAAATACAAAGTAATGCTCTTCTGCATGTGAGCAACCTTGCACCATCTCTTAACAGGGTTTTGTTAGGTACTGAGGCCCGAGATGCTTCATGAATATGATGGGGAACATTATGGGGCAATGGTTTGACCATTACGTGGGAGCTACCCCAACCTCATCCCATCGACGTTGTGATGAATCAGTACGAACAGGGGAAATAGTAAGGACAACAGAGGTTGGACAACCAATATATCCTGCACCTTTGGCTCTAGCTGTAGCAATGTTAAGAGGAGACCTAGTAGAGATTATTAGGAGGATGGGTGCCAAGGAGTTCCGAGGCAGCAAAGAGGATGACTTAGTTACATAAAAATATTGGCTATCTCGAGTTTGCCATGTAGTTGAGGAAATAAAGTGTTCCCCGGCTAAGAGTTTGAGATATGTGACTGCCTCTGAACGTACCAATGTCCAAAGTAGAAATCTTGCACAAAAGATGTGAAAAAGCAGTATCCACAAGTATATGGGTTATGATGTAATATAATTACAACAGAGTCGGTAAGTACTCCGAGGATCGTACCCAAAGGAGGCGAGCACTAAATTAATTCTAATTTAAACATAAATAGATCTAATTAATACTTTAATTGAATTATAGTACGAAGAATTAAAAGAAGATTTTTTAAATTATAATAAAATAATAATAAATAAAAATTAAATAAATGGAAAATAAGAAAATATATATCAAATTTGAGCATGGGTGATTAGCTCGCTTTGGTCATCGTAATCAACTATCGTCTCGGGTTTTCTCGGTCAATTAACTAGTTAATACCCTAGCAGGATCTTACAATACGTCCACTGAAATATTGAGTTAGCAAGAACTACTTATCTTCCGTCCTCACAGTCCATACCAGTTTAGGGTTAAGGTGTTTGCAGATAGACCATACCAATTTTGGGTTAATTCCTACCTTGATGACTTCCTAGGGTTGTCAGGCCTAGGGTTTAGCTTTTTCCTTTCTTAAACAATAGATCCGTTAAGAAATCCTACAAAAAAAAGTTAATTATTCATACCTCCACTTGCTAATCCCCCATAAGAGGATTAGTTCATCATGGATCTAATAGACAATATAAACTTGAAAAGATTGAACATAAAGAACGATTTCAAGAATAGAGTTTAGAATAAGCCTGATTGCATTGAATTTAAGCGCAGAATCCTCACAGATTTTGAGAACAGTTTCAGAATATGATTTCTCCTTGAAAATAAATAACAATAGCAAGAATAAATTTTAAAAACTGAAAGAAAGGAAAAACTAAATACTAAAATTTATAGAGAAAATTATACAAATGTCAAAGGCTTGCATAACATGTGTTATCTGAGCCCATTTATAGACTTAGAATGGTCATCATCCTTAACCCTAGATCAGTTGATGTTCCCAAGCTTAAATTTGGATTGTGTAGACCAAAATACCCCTGTCTTGTATTAATTTCCCATATAGAGGTGATGTCGAGACAAACCAGGTCTTGTGTCACAACATCAAGGGCAATATGCTTAGCTTCAGGGTGTCTTCAAGGGTATGTTGTAACATCCTTGGTCTGTGTCGTGACATTGAAGGCAGTCTTGAACTTTTCTTATTTTGCTCCTTATGTTGCAATATCACATGTTCCGTGTTGCGACCTAGCGACCAATATCAAGTTAAATGCGCCCTCTAATGGTCTCTTGCACACTCATACAGTATATTAGCTCTCCCTTAGGCCTTATTCGACCTCTAAGGTCAATAAAAGACTAGAATAACACACTTTATTGGATTTAAGTAAATGTAAGAAAAATTAACAAAACCTAACTAAAATGCTCGTATTCAAGCTCCTTAAATGTGAAAACTAGTTTAATCTGCTACACCGAATTATGACAGATCAAACTCCCCCACAGTTAAGTTATTGCTTGTCCTCAAGCAATATGAATAAAATTAATAAATGAAAAGAAAAACCTTGAGCAAGTATGGTAAAAATGTTAGCTTTGGAGCACATGAATAGGTATTTCATATTCACACATAATCCTAGCAGGATAGATAACTAACTTACCACTTTTCACATCAAAAAACCAAATTCAGTATGTTACAAAGCATACAAGAATTAAGGGTCTTAAATGTAGGAATCCATCAGTAAATTCTAGAAGTAATTTGATTATCATAGCAGAATACAAACAATCATAAATGCAATTATTCAGTATGATTTCAAATTGTGAATAAGTATACCTAGATCACAAAAGGCTTTTCGACTTGTAACGTTCAGAGGCTTAGGACATGTATTGATTTCAAGAATAGTAAGCATCAAATAGTTTCAAGCATAAAAATAGTTTGGCATATCATATTGTCCCCTATTCTCCCCTTTAGTAACCCTTTCCCACTCACCGACTTATGTCTCCTTCTCTCACCTTTCTTATTTCTCCATATAGGAGGTCATAGCCTAATATAACAATCATGGTTAGCTCACAAGTTTTTGTACACTTAATGAACAAGCTTTTCTACTTTTGTGACTTTGTCACATTTTTTCTTTTTCAATACATCTCGCTCACAAATGCTTTTACTTTTCAAGTGCTTTTTCTACTCGTTTTGATTTTCTTCCTGAATTTTTCTTTTGTTGCACATATTGGCAAACCTATAATTACTATATCACATTGATCCCTCTTATTTCACTGTATTTTTACAAAATCTGCCATAATGTATCTACTTAACGCTCATTACGAATGGCTAGATGTTTATAATCGTGCAACTCAAGACCAAAGAAAAGGGGTAAGTACAAATTGATATTTTGGCTCGGGGTTTTGTATGAAGGTTCATCAAGAAGTGTTTTCTAGCTCAAAAATAGGTACTAAAGATAAATAATAGGGCTAGCTTTTTAGCTCTGGGTGTATACCAAAAAATGACTTAGGTCATCCATACGTATGTCAATATTCACAACTCTAATCAAACAAACAACCACAAATTCAACAATTTATATTCATACCAGCATGCTTGTTTCCTTGTACTCGCTATATCATTTGGTACATTCAATTACTTTAATGCCTATCTGCAATGTAATATATAGAAATTAATAGTCTAATAATTAGAAATTCAAAATCACCTATCCTCATGCCAAATTTATTGTAAATACAAGCAACATATACACATGCTCTTAACCAGTCACTTGTATTTCTACAAGCTCAAGCACAGAAATGACAAGACAAATCAAAGAAAAGCGTAAAAAATTAAAACAAATTTTTTATGTTACCCCCACACTTTAGACAACACGTTGTCTTCAATGTGTAGCCCCTAAAAATATAAGGAAAAAAGTTACCCAATTGATCATAATAGTTCCATAGGCTATTGGTAGGTGCATCCTCCATTGTTCATTGTTCATTGATAACTCTAATTGTTGTACCTCCTTCATAGAAAATTTAGACAAAACAACTAGTAATCTACTATTACTGCTACTCCTAACAACTGAAAAACTAAAAATCATCCTCAAAAAATTAATACAATCCCGAAGTAGGAAAAGTTTTAGCTTAATCTTCATTTGAATCGTCCCGATGGGACAATTGCCTTTTCTCCATCGGGGCTTCTCCCTTTCCCAGACCATATTTTTTGTGGGAGCTCTCACCCGTCAAATGTGCATGGCGGGTTGGACTTTGAATGATTGGCCCTTTTGGCATGGAATATTATGGGTGAAATGTCACTTCGTTCTCATCCTCAAGTCTTGGGAGATCCAGAGTGTCCCCCTCGACCTCAGCCTCTAATGTCTCTTCCTCATCTTCAGCTTATTTGTCCTGATAGGTCGACTCTAGGCTGAAGATGTTAGGCAGGTAATTCCAAGATCTTAAGCCATTGAGCCTCACAAATTCCTGAAGTATTGTACCCTTTTCCTGTATCCATTCGATCATCCCATCGATCTTCTCTTCAGTGCTTGCACTTGTTCCTTTTCGAGCTTTCGATTGTTCCTTCCTTTTGAGTGACATCGAAACATCCAAATTTTCTTTCCTCCTCTGATTCCAATTCATGATTTGTTTTCTTTGAAGCTCAACATATTTTGTATACAATGAATCTCTAATGATGCTTCTTGTTGGTTTCATAAACTGTTCATTCTCACTCATTGGAACTTCCGCCCTTCCACATAATTCTTTCACCAAGTGGGGAAAGAAGATTTTGGGTTTTTAACTTTGTGTACAGTGTCTCATTTCACAGTAAATCCATCTACCCACACATATCTGTTTGTGCTGCAAAATGTCTTAACAACAGAGTAGCTCGAAAACTATTAACGTTAGAAGCATTGAATACGGGTTCAATTATAGTGCCTATAAAATGCATCCACATTTTTCTACCAGAAACATTATTGCTGGATCGAAGTTGGTTGGAAAACTTGTATCTAGCCTATGATTCCATGTACCTCTATTTTGAGTTAAGTATTTAATGACATCCTCCATATCTATATCCTCTAATTTACCTAGATCAATATTATTGAGGAAGTCTTTACTATAGAAAGGCACATCATAAAACTCACATATCTTCCTTGGAGTAATCGACACCTCATTGCCTCTTACTGTTACAGTTTCCCAACTTAATCTTTTTCGTATTTCTTGGCCTCTAAAGGAAGCATAAAATTCTTACACCACTAAATTTACCACAGTTTCTTAGGGAGTGATAAAGAATCGATCTCAACGATGGTATCTAGCTAAAGTCCAAATTTTGTTACACAAAACTATTAAGAGTTCGAACCCTCTCTCTTCGATAAAACACCTACCTTGTAGCTTAGGAAAATATTTTTCAAAGTTTGGATTCTCAAATTTTGCAAGGTTTGAAACTGCTGGAGTTTCTTAGACCGTAGTTTTCTTACTTTTTTTAGGAGGCATTTTCTATTGTTTGACTTTGAAGTAATCAAGGAGAAGTTAATAAAAAATATTAATGGAATAGTAAAACGAGTAGGATAACATGTAACCTTGACCTTCTTACAATTGTTTCAACTACTTTTCCAAGTGCTCGATCCCAAGTAAAGCCTTAGGAATAACAATGGAGGTTTATACAGTTAGGGTTGGGGATGAAAAATGGGTTTTAGAGATCTGAGAATTTGTAGAAGGGTTTTGTGTTTAGAAGAGGTAAAGAGTTTGAGTTAATGGAGTTTTAAGGATAAAAATAAGGGTTTTTAGGTTTAAAAACAGGGTGAAATAAGGTGTAGGTCACTGGGTTGCACAAACTAGTCGGGTTAACCCAATAGAAAAATTATAGTGATGTTGTGACATAGAAGTTCTGTTTCCTGACATCCCTTTTAGTTTGCCAATGTCATGGCACTGGGGTTTGATTTCACAACACTCACTGTAGTTTAAAATTTTTGGGAAACTATTTGTTACGTTGCGACACAAAAGGGTGGTGTCACGACATCGAAATTATTTTCTTGGATACCTACTACTAGCCACGGTATTGTGACACAGGGTTACCATATAGTGATATCGACTTTGTTTTTCCAAAAAAATTATATTCAAAGTGCCTTAGGTACTTATTAGCCCTATCTCTAATCTTCTTCCAAAATTTTAATTATTTGGTCGACAAAATATATAACTTTGTGCAATTAGTTAAAGTTACATAAAGATGTCAGATTTTGCTGCTGGACTTGCCTATCAGCTCAATTAGCATGCACTTGGATGAATTCTGCAACTTGTTTCTAGTTGTATTGGTCCAAAACCCACCGTGTCATTCTATTCTTCTTCTTTTATCCCTCTCTCGAAACATTCATTTTTGGCCTGAACTAATAACTGACAATTCTTTCCACAGATCGTAATCATTAATCACTTGTAGAATTAAAGAATAGTGGAACCATCCTAACTTTTAATTATCGTCCTTATTTTGCAAACTGTTAAAGGGATGTTGTTCGTATTTGTTAGGCATAAAGTGCTTAGATAATTCTTCCAACAAAAACGATATTACAAGAATTTCTTTGAATATCTCAATTAGTGTTCCATTTCATACCACATAACTTGGATCCCGATTCCAAAGGCCTCTGGGTTCTTCTACAGGTCGTATTACCATTCTATTAGGTGTTTCTCATAATAATCATGTATTTCGTGATTTCTTCAGCTCTATCTCCTTACTTACTGGTGATATTGTTGGGATGATGTATGCCATGTGATCATAAGTTCTATTCGTATATATTTTTTCAATCTTTGTCGACATCCAGAAGATCCCCAAATTATTAAAAGTTTGGGGTGTCCGATTAAAGATTAGTGTCTTGCAAAAAAAATTCAACTTGAATATTTCCCCTGAAAGTGCATGTTTATCCTTTTTCTTTTGCATAGGGTTTCTAGACTTTGGGCATTCTTCCACTAGATTGGCAGTGAATATCATTAGCTCTGATTGTCGCGGTAGCTCCAAAACGTATTGATCTTGCACACTATCTCCATCGAGAAGATCTAACATTGAAGAAAAAGTGAGTACAACTCCTAATTGTTTCCTGTGTCCACTCACCATTTCCTCAATCGGTTCTATAACTTTTTGAAGTGTTATTCCTTCTAATTCATTTTGATATTCCGCTACACTAAGAGTTAATCGGTTGTTTGAGAACTCTTTTTCCTCACAAGTGTTTACAGCTAAATTCTCCTCTTTGTTTAATCTTTGATCTTGCATGTATTGATATGAATTCAGATTCAAATTGATGCTAATGTCATCATTTTGTAAGGGAGCGGCAATTTCTTCTCGAATTTGACTTAATTCAAGCATCAGTAAGTGCTGATTTTCTTAAATCTCCCATTCCTCATAGACCCTTTCTTTGTAAATATCACTATCGTAATCTAGGTCTTCATCCAACCACTCATAATCAAAGTTATCCATTGTTTATGCTAGATCAACTTTTGCAATCATTGATGCGAGTTTCTTGGGCGAGAGTGTATACTAAAGTTCCTTACAGATTTGAAACGTGTTAGTAATGTTAACATGTAATAGAATAACCAATGATCGTACCTATAATCTGAATAGTTCCTAATTATTATATTAACAAACAAAAATTAAAATTAATATAGTGACGTTACCTCCCCTACAACTGCGCCAACAACTTAGCCGCCTCTAGACATACCAACGTCCATAGTAGAAATCTTGCACAAAAGATGTGAGAAAGCGATATCCGCAAGTAAACGAGTTAGTTTCTAATATAGTTACAATAGAGTCAGTAAGTACTTCGAGAATCATACCCAAGGGAGACGAGCACTAAACTAATTCTAATTTAAACATAAATAGATCTAATTAATACTTTAATTGAATTATAATACAAATAATTAAAATAAGAGTTTTTGGATTATAAAAAAATAATAATAAAAGAAAATTAAGTAAATGAAAAACAAGAAATCTGGCCATGGGTGATTAGCTCACTTTGATAATTGTACTCAGCTGCTGTCTCGGGTTTTCTCGTTCAACCAACTAGTCAATACCCTAGTTGGATCTTGTGATACATCCACTGAAATATTGAATCAACAAGAAATACTTATCTTCTAACCTCATAGTCCAGATCGATTCTCGAGCTAAGCCTATTATAGACTTAGAATGGCCATCATCCTTAACCCTAGGCCAGCTGACGTTCCCGAGCTTAAGGTTGGACTGTGCAGACCAAAATGTCCCTGGCTCGTATTTATTTCCTGTATAGAGGTGATGTCCCAACACACCAGGTCATGTGTCGCGACATCGAGGGCAATATGCTTAGCTTCTGTAACACCCCTAACCCGTATCCGTCACCAGATTAGGGTTACGAAGCATTACCGAACAGAACATAACTCAAAACAGGCATTCATTATATTTCATGCTTCGTAATTCAATTGCAGCAATACAAATGTATTTAATATTTAGTAAACAATATCACACGACTTATAAATCAAAACACATTCAAATAAATTATTAAACATATAATTCACTTAATCAATTAAAATCCAATCATGCTTTAACATTTAAAATACTTATACTTAATAAGCATGGAATTCAAAATTTTCAATTATTACATGTTTTCTAGTCAAATACTAATGTATAAACAAACTTATTACATTTTTAATCCATAAGCACATTTTATATCATTTATTTATAAAACATTATATTATTCACTTGATAACTTAATAACCAATATCTCATATAACTAAAAAAAATAAAAGTACATTCGGCAATAGTAACTTTTCTTAATGGTCTAGCATATAACTTTAGATATCAATGTCATGTGTACATTATATTTAACCATTTATCGAATCATATCATACTCAACTTGTATAGTCATTAACCAAACCAACCCACATACATTTACTCATTCATCTCATGATCTATTCCACTAATAAATTTTTCACTTTAAATTATTCATGCAAATGTATAAAACATATAAATAGATAAACATTATGCATAAACAAATATCATTTCAAGAACCAAATATATCCTTCTCACATAAAAATATATACACATATAACCATATCAATTAACCACATATAAATATTTGGTCAACCAAATTAACCTCCATTCAAACCACCTCAACTACATTCATTATTTATCTAACTAATCAATTTAAATAGTTTAGCATCATGACCGAATATACAATATGCTTATCTTTACCCCTTTACCGAATCATATAATGAACATCACAAACACATATATATATATTTGATTTTAAGCTTACTAACTTAAACTATTTAATAATGCTAATTATACCAATATGTCAAGCTTACCATAATGAACAATCGTAAGCCATACATATTATTACTTTAAACTATATACATATGCCAAGTACACCACAATATATATATCATGTAATTACTTCCCATATAAGATTAAACCATGATCGAATTTACACAACCATTAGCATTATAATTAAGCCATTATATCAAAAGCATAGAAACTAAGCTTAACCAAAAGAAATAAGCCATCTTCACATGGCTTATATTTACATATCCCAAATCAAACATTATAACTAGACTATGCATGCCATAAGTTCAAATTCAAATTTAACAAAATACCAAAAAGAGTCGATGGTGTGATAAACTTATTTGACGATCCCTGAGCTCGTAACCAACTCCCGAAATCTATAAAACAAAGAAACATAAACACACCAAGTAAGCTTTTATAGCTTAGTAAGTCTTTAAGAAATTAAATGATTTAATAATAATCAATTTATATAATTTAACTAATCACATTAACCTTAACAAACTTCAACTCAAACTATTAAAACTCATAGTTAAAAGATTTCCTTACACAAACACCACTAGGCCGAATACTCACCTAGTTATTTTAGCATTTTATTATTCAAAGTCTAATCTAATTAATCTTAAAATCCATACATACATTTAATAGTATACTTAAGTCCAAGATTCATAGTATAATGTCTCACATGTACATATAGTCTACATGGTAATACATTAAATCATGTATACCCATATTTATGAAACATATCAATGATATACCAATTGTTCATTGAAAATCGAATATATATATATAAATATATATATCTTTCATTATCAAAGTACCTATTTTGTAATAGATATCGAATCATATACGTACGCACAAGTTAATTCTTACCTAGCCTTCTGGCTCGTTTTACATATTCGATATCACATCGGCATAAAGCCTGTAATAATGCACCGACATAAAACCTGTTAGGCTCAAGCCTGATAAAAACTCACCAGCACTAGGCCTGCTAGGCTTATAGCCTGATATATCACACAAGCATAATGCCTGCTAGGCACGAAGCCCGATAATCACTGATACATAGTTTATTCTATCACATATTTCATATATCGAAGTTCATAATTTTTCCATGATATTCATATTTATTTTTTTATATATGTCAAAACACAATTTAAAACATTAGCTAAAACATAGTTAACAAATCATTTCATTTTCAGTAATAGCTCAAATATTTTTATTGTAACACCCCAAACTCGGCCTAGGAGTTATGGTCGAATCTGGTGGTGTCACATTGAGGTGTTTAGCGTAAAACTTGTTGTTGTTGAAATCTTTAAAATCAATTAATCATTTTGTTATTAAACGGTGATTCCAAAATGGATTGTTCATTTCCAAGCGTGCATCCTTAAAAACTAATCACTTTTAAAACGTTATAAATTTTTCAAAATCTCATTTATTGTGAAAACGTGGTGTCTTTGAAAACGATTACCTTTTGAAAACCCGTCTTATTCAACAACTATCAGTTTATATCAAACTAAATAAATAAAAACCACAATTTAAAGTTTATAACTTTAAAGAGGCTTTTTTACATAAAAATACCCAAATTCAATTACTTATAAATCAAAATCTAAAAATGAAAGCTGATGCGGTTGTGTGGCCACCTCTGAGTCCCTCGCAGCTCTGAACCGTTTAATGCTAGGGATTACCTGAAAGGTTAAAAACGGAGTGAGTTTACAAAAACTCAGTGTGTAATCCCCTTATTAAAGAAACAATCAATAAACAGAAATAGCACAGTCTAGGCCGAGCCCTTTAACAGTAACAGTACAGTGTGGGTCTTAGCCCAATATAGTAACGGTGACGATTGGGCCTTAGCCCCTATCAGCCTCGGTATCAAATGGCACATATCACATATATCTGGGCTTAAGCCCATCTCAATATCAGAATCACTATATGCAATGCATAAATACCCATACCAACCCTGCACTCCATCTCCTGTCCAACCCTACACTACTGTGGAGATTAAATCGACCCATCCATCCCTACAGTCCTTATGTAGCACCGGTTACGGCACTAACCAGTACCGCAGTAAAAGTGCCAGTAACAAGAATGGCTAAGAGCCGTAAACAAGATAGCTATAAGCTATAAATAGAATGGCTACAAGCCACAAGTACAGTAATATGATTGACACAAAGCCATCAGTAGTAGTAATATGATCGGCACACAGCCATCAGTAATAGTAGTATGATCGGTACAAAGCCATCAATAGTAGTAATATGATCGGCACACAACCATCAGTAATGGTAATATGATCGGTACATAGCCATTAGTAATGGTAATATGATCGGTACAAAGCCATCAATAGCATCGTAGTAAAGTTGCCAGCAACAGTATCGCAGCAAAGCTACCAGTAACAATATATATAGCCAAGCCACTAATAACAGTGATTGTGGCAGAGCCACTAGTACAGTACTTCCTCCATAACATTATCCCAACCCTATGCAGTATGTCGTGTATGTAGAATGCTATGCTCAGAATCAGTCACTCAAATCACAGACAAATCAGTCATACCAAACACAAACAAACCAGTCATTTAACCACAGACAAAACAATCATTTGACCTTAAGGGGCAAAAATAGTCATTTTTCCACCAGGGCATTACGGTCATTTTACCCTATGGGGGTATTTTGGTCCAGATATCGACCTCTCGATAGGTCCACGGTCGCCTCGAATGACTTAGGTAACCTAATTTGTCACAATGGTGTAAATGGGCCAAATGCCCATTACTCACCCAAGTAGGCCCACACGGCTCAAGTAGAGCAAAATAAATACCCCATTGCGCAACCCAAGACTTGAACCTCAAACTTCACAGTTACACAACACGCCACCTTGCGACTAGACCACAAGCTCTTTTGTGTCACATTTTGTCTTCAATTAACTAAACGGTCTAAAGGCCAAAGTCCAGGTTCCTTTAAAAGAAAAACCAAAATAAATTACTAGAACCAAGACTTGAACCCAAGCTCCCTTGCAACCTTAATGACGCCACAACCACTAGATCGCATACTTCCTTATGACATTTTTTTAACACAATAATTTAAAGGGCCTACATCCAAGCATCCAGGGTTTTATCCACTTAAAACCAAAAATATTTGCTAAAGCCCAGGTTTGAACCCAGGACTTTTCCAACTCCTCTTAGGACCCTTAACTTCTAAAGCAGACATACTTTTGTACACAGTTTCCAAACCGTTCCCTTGCTCAAGGCCCAATACTTCTAGGCCCAAATTTTGGGGCGTTACATTCATATATTTCATTTCAGCACATATACTTCACATTTAATTAATTTAAGTACATTTATTAACTTATTGACTTACCTCGGTGATGTAAAATGGAACAGAACGGCTAGTCGACGACTTCAGTTTTCCCCCGATCCAAATCTAAATTTCTTTTTTCTTGATCTAAACATATTCAAATTAAACTCATTCAAACATATTTTCACTCAATTTAGTCCAAAAACACATAAACGGGAAAATTACCATTTTGCCTCTAACATTTACACTTTTCACAATTTAGTCCAAATTACACAAAACACAAAATATTCAAATTTTGACTAGACTATGCTTAGGCCAAATATTTATTATACTCATACAAGTCCATGCATTTCATTTGTTTTGCATTTTAGTCCTCTAAAATTTTATTTTCATAATTAAACCCTAATTACTCAAATTCATCAAAAATCCCAAGATAAAACATGTTAATCTTTCACCTATTTTTCATTATTCATCATCAAACATCACAAAACACAAATATTCATCAATGGCATAACTCAAAACGTTCATTAAAATAAAAAATTTAAGCATGGGTCAGATAGTGTTCAAAGCAACGATCTCAAAAATGTAGAAATTATCAAAAACCGAACAAAAACTAACCTTGATTCAAGCTCCAACAATGGCTGAATGTTTCAAGCTTTCAAACCCTCTTTTTCTTTTCAACATTCGGTGAAGAAGATGAACATAATAGCCATTTTTTTATGTTTTATTTTATTATAACATATATTATTATTCAATTACTAAATTAACCTTTACTAATTAAAATATAAAACATATACACTAAGGTCATTTTAGTCCATTGCCACCCACTATCTTATAAATGGCTAAATTACAACATAAAGACTCCATATTAAAAGAACAACCACTATTCAACCCTTTTGGATTTAACCCCTAAATTTTCATTTTACGCGATTAAGCCTTTTTTATTAAATCGGAACTCAAACAACAAATTTAAAACACGAAAATTTCATGGATATAAATTCACACATAATAAAAACAAAAAATAATATTAAAATATTATTCCAACTCAGATTTGTGGTCCTAAAGCCACTATGTCTGATTAGGGTCGAAATCAGGTTGTTACAGCTTCAGTGTGTCTTTAGGGGTATGTCGCGACATCCTTAGGCTGTCTAGCTACATTGAAGGCAATCCTGAACTTTTCCCATTCTGCTCCCTATGTTGCGACATCACATGCTTTGTGTTGCAACCTTGTGACCAGTATCAAGTTAAATGCGCCTTTAATGGTCTCTTGCACACTCATCCAATATACTAGCTCTCCTTTAGGCCTCATTCGACCCCTAAGGTCAATAAAAGACTCGAATAACCCAATTTATTGGGTTTAAGTAAATGTAAGAAAACTTAACTAAATTCAAATTAAAATGCTCGCATTCAAGCTCTTCAAATTTGAAAACTAGTTTAATCTACTACACTAAATTATGATAGATCATGATGTGAGCATACCCGGGGCAACCCAAGATTCAGTTTTCCATCCTCTCGATCCTCCTAAAGGCCTGAATATTCGATCTCTAGCTAAGCAAATGCAAGAGGACGTGGCAGCGTTAACGAGTCAATTTTAGCGTGAATTCCTTCCAAAAGATGAAGGACCAGCTCGAGCCTAAATTTTGAGCAATCTGTGCACCTTAGTGCAAGTCGAATGCAACTTAGTTCAGCTCACTTGAGCTCAAGTCAGCTCATTCGAGCTCAATTCAGCTCAATCTTAACCCAATGAGCTTATTTTTAGCTTTCTTTAGCTTGTATTTATTTTGCTGAAATAAACCATTTAATTTGTCTTTAGTTAAATTAGTTGTTTATTTTAAGTTAATTAATTTGTTAAAATCTGGACAAATAATTAATTAAGTGTTTTAATTATATCTAAATTAAATACTTAATTAATTGTGTTGTGTTAAATATGTCTGAAAATGTTATATGTATGGCTGAATTTAATGTGCAAATTAATGAGTTCATATGCTGCTAATTTAATGTGTCTGAAATGCATTTAACTTGCTGATTTTATTTGCTGCAGGTTCATGAATGGCTTGGTGCAATGTATGGGAGTGTGCATGCACAATTGAGGTTCAATGGAAGGCATTTAAGGAAGCACAAGTACTTGGGACGTTCATGCAAGAGGGGGCTGCTGAATGTTCATGCATTTGTACATTCATGGACAGAATTTAGGGAAGAACATTCTTGGGACGTTTCAGGCATGTTCCATGTATTTTCAAGATGATCATTCAAGTTTTTAAGGCACTTTAAAGCTCCATTCAGCCAAAGGAGATGTAGGAACATTAAAGGGCTACACATTCATGCAATTAAGGTTACTCTTCAAGGCTAAGTATGCATGAATGCATCAAGTGAAGCAACATGGTGGTTCGGCCAATTCATGCACCATCTTCAAGCATGAACAGAAATTTTAATGATTTAGTGTGAACATTCTTTATTAATTGTGTGAACACATAGATGCCGAATTTGAGTAGTCATCTTTGTGTCTATAAATAGTTTATCTTTTCTTTGTAAAAGGATATTTGAACTTTTGACAAATTATTAATAGAACTTTTGTTCTTGTGAGATTTCTTCCTCTCTTATTTCGTTTGGGTCTCGAAGTGACTTATCTAGCTTGCTAGTGGCATCAACCCAAACTCATTGAACTTATCACCAATCCGGTGTGGCGTTCATCCATCTTTTTATTTCTTTGGTTCTTACTTCTATATAGGTAACGGGTCAAGGTCCATCTTCGACTCTTCATTTAATCCACCTTAAGCAATATAAGTCCCGGGGCAATACTTCATATAGTATTGAATCGTTCTTGATGCTTGAGTTTGTATTTCCATTTCATTTTATCTATCAACTTATAAATTATTTCTTTTTTAAACCGAACCTATCAACCATCAAACCAAGCCCATCTTTTGAACCCATTTTGTTTACTTCCGCTTATAAATCAACCTAACTTCATCGACTTAAAAAATTGAACGACACTTCTCGTCGATGATTGGGCAATCAAGTGAATCGACTCAATCAACAGAGCCAGATCGCATCATTTGGTATCAGAGCTTGCAAAATGAGGAGCGCCGACGCTCGTAGCTATTCTGAAAAATAGGTTTGTAAAAAAAGTTTCGAAAAAAATTCGTGCATAAAAAAGAGGCACTCAATTTTATTTATTCATCTACTGTAATTGAAAAATAGGAAATTACGAAAAAAAGGAAAAAAATTGAGAACAAAAAAAAGAGTACGAAGTAAAAAAAATTCGAAAAAAAATGAAGTGTTGGAATTTTTGTTTTTTCATTCTTTGTGTTTCCCGATCAAGTGATTTCCCCTATTCTTCTTATTCTACTTTCTTAAACGCCACATCTTAAACTAATTTTGTTTTGTTTAGCCTACCCTACACCTTTACAATCTATCCCTTGAAACCAACTTGAAAACCGACCCTCAAGCAGTAAATTAAGTCTACACGAGACGAATTACGAAATTGTGAGAGAAAGAATTGAGTGGTAAAAGGCAAGAGCGAGTGAGTGCATTAGAGTGAAGAAATAGCCTTAAAACGAGTGCAAACACGAGTGAGAGTGAAAAAAAACATTATTTTTCTTTCCGAGTGAATCGTGAGATTTTTGTGGTGAGGTATCTACTTTCTATTTTATTTTAATCATTTTTTCTTTTCAGCAACAAAATTATGTCTCGAGAAGAATTTTCAGAATCAGAATTCCAATATGTGATGCAAGAGTTGCGTAGAATGGTAAGAACTAAATTTGACAAACTGCATGAACGATTGGATCGAGTGGAGGAGAGAGCACGAAGGAAGCCAATTTCACCAAGTCGAGGGACGGAGTTAAGACTATCAAGAAAAAAATCGTCCAATGACTATTTGGAAAGAGTCCTATATCATGGTCCGTATTCATTAAGTAATTCGAGACAAAGAGAAGAAAACTCCAAGTTTGAAACCTTTCAAGGTGACAAACGAGAACGTAGAAATTTCTCTTCAAGCGCATCAAGGCGTTCATCCATGGAGAAATATTTATGAAGAGATGAATTTGTCTCGTATGCTTTAAAGTACCCATCCATGGAGGACCAATCACGATGATATGATCGTGATCCCTATGTAGATGCTTTTCCACTCCTTGAAAGAAAGGTTTGTCATTCTGATTCATTTGTAACAGCTTCATATTGCAATGAAGAAATGAGGAAAAGAGAAAACGAAATAAAAAGAAAAGAAAGACAAGAAATAATAATAAGAGAAAATGAGCGAACATGGAATGAAATTGAGAAACGAAAAAAATAAATGAAAGAAAAAGAACAAGAAATCGAAAAAGAAAATGAGAGTGAGGAAAAGAAAAGAGAGATTGAGATTGAAAAAGGAAGTGGAAAAGAGAAAATCGAATAAGAAATTGAAGAAAGAAGAGAAAACGAGTTAGAAAAAGAAACAAAATAAAAAGACGAGGAAGAGGTAGTGACGAATATTTCCACTAACCAAGATATGAATTTTTCTCGTGTTGCTACATTGCAGGTTCCTAAAAGACTGTGTCGAAACCATTTTCTTTATTTCGAAAAAAGGGATCGACTTTAAAAATAAAATGGGAGTCGCCACCGATCTTTTATTGTGGTGTGATCGGATCACCTTAAAAATAATTTTAGGTCTGCGAATTTTGAGAAAACAGGTTCGGGAGTCGGTTACGCACGAGGAAGGGTTAGCACCCTCGTGACGCCCAAAATTGGTACCGAATTAATTTTTTTAATGTCTTAATGTCGAAATTTTGAAAAGATTTTAAAATTCAAGTGAACTGGGACTTTTCTTAAAGATGTTCAAGGAAAATTTTGTCAGTAGACTTTTCGTTGATCAAGTGAAGAAGGATTTTCTGGAACTTAAACAAGGGAGAATGGAAGTGTTTGAATAAGAGGAGTTCATTACGTTGAGCAAATACACTAAGGATTTGGTGCCAGACAAGGTGGGTTTGTGCATTAGGTTTAAGGGAGGTTTGAGTGAGGAATGAAGGGTACTACTGTCCGCCTTCGAGATCCGAGATTTTGCAGTCTTGTTTGCTAAAGCCCAACGAATGGAAGCAACCATTCAAGAAAGAAACAAGGTCAGTGATAGAGAAAGGAGTAAGTGGGTGGCTTTAGATGTTATGTCCAATGCTGGGTTTAAAAGATCTAAAGATGTCAGAGGGTATTCTGTTACCCCAGACAGGGAGTCGTAAACAGTGGGCTTTCCACAAGAAAGGAATGTACACTAGGCTACATTTATGGCTAGCACGAGAGGGTCCCAGAGTCTGAAACTTCCCATTTGTAAAAGTTGCGGGAATAACCATATGAGAGTCTAAAACTTCCCATTGGTAAAAGTTACTGGAATAACCATATGAGAGTATCTTAGAAGGCTACTAGGGGATGCTTTAACTACGGATCCCAAGACCATTTCTAGAGGGATTTTTCTGTAAGAGTGGAAGATAATGTTGAGACTATACTTGTGGTTAGAATGCCCCAGAAAAAAGTGAAATTAGGGATGGTGGTTAAATCAGGATCTATTCAAAGAGGATGTTGAAGCTCATGACATTATCACTGGAACTTTTTATTATTTGACACCAGCATATATGCATTGATAGACCTTAGGTCTACCCATTCCTATATTTGTGGTATATTTTTGATTAGGCGAAATCTTAGAGTTACCCCCACTCAGGTCAACATGCTAGTTACAAACCCCCTAGGCCAAAATACTATAGTAAACATAGTAGTAAAGGACTGTTCGCTGAGTTATGACGAATATGTATTTATGGTGGATTTCATGCTATTAAGTTTTTAAGAGTTCGATGCCATATTGGGATTAGATCGGCTGACAAGGCATATAACTGTAACACCCTATACCCAGCCCGGATGCTGAGCCCGAATATCAGGTGGCCACACCACCGTTTTATGTCATTCACAGCAACTAAAAAGCTCATTCTAAAAGAAACATCATCTGTTTTAGTTTTGCTCGAGTTTTAAATGAAACGTGCTCCTAATTACCATTAAGTCTTGCTAAACATACCTTAAGCATCATAAAATAACATTTGTATATACATAAGGGTCACTTAGCAAAATTTTCCAATCAAGTATGTAGGTATCGATACTGGCACATATGTATCGATATTTCCTTAATTCAGTATCAGTACCGAATGGAAATCAATACCAAAAGAGCATTTTGTTTCTCGCCCAAAAGTAAAACACCTGAAATTATTGGTACCTTACGAAAAGTATCAGTAATTTTACCCTGGGTATTGATACTCATGATATGGTATCAATACCAATTTACGATTTTAACTTCCTGTACATTTCAAAATCACAAAGGTATCATTTTTAACACACGAAGATCAATACCTCTTTTTCAAACCACAAAAATACAACATATATAAGCCTACTGACCATTCCAACACCAAATCTATTAATCAGGCATCCATTACTATACCAAATAAATATCAAATCATCCATATCAACAGTTTGAAACATCAAAATTAGGTCCAAGTAATAATCAACATATTGTGAAATAAATCTAATAATCCTAAGAATGAATACACTATGGAAGCATCCAAAAACATCACGAAAAATACCAATAAAAGTCTACCACATTGCCTTATTCCAAAAATGTAAACAGTAACAATAACACCTATGGAAAAACAAAAATGAACTTGCTTGGATCACCCCTTAGAAACTACACCGCTCACATCGACACACGACTAATCTGCAATGGTTTTAAAAGGGAGTGGGTGAGCTTAACAAGCTAAGTGAATGCCTAGAACAACTACCATGCAAACAGTACATCAAACATTAGTGAAACATACATGTAGCATAATTATAGCAACCTTAACTTAGTTGACATATTTTACCTCACATGCATATTCGATAGTTTATTTACAGAGTTGATACATACATATTCACGCTTACATCACAATTCATATGATCATATATGTTGATAATTTGGCACTTAAGCTATGAAACGTAAAAGTGGGCACTATCACCACTCAACAGATACACAGATCTCCAACATACCACATAGAGTCATAGAGTCAAACATGTCCCAAAAGTGAAGCATAAAGCTAACACTCTCCAACACACCAAACATGTCCTGTTGAATGGAGCTTAGCTCACATTCCTTTATCTCTCCAAACATGTCCCAAGGCCTCAACACCCAAATCATATAACATATAAGTGAGTACTCACAACCTATGGCATGCCAACTGTAATAGGCCCAATTTGTCTGGCCCGTTAGTAAATTAGTAAAATAAACCAAATGAAAAAAACCAAAATTAAATAGTCCAATAAACAGTCCAAATTACAAAAAATCCACCAGACCCAAAATTTAACCCATACCCAATCTAAATTCCTAAAACGGTGGCCCAATTACAATATGGCCCAATTACACTAGCCCAAATCAACCCAGAACACAAAAAATACACAGCAAACCTAGGGCAAACCCCAACGCCGTAGCAGCTCCTCTCGTCCACGCGTGCCAGGCCTTTGCACTCTCACAAGCCTTCGTACGCGATCGTACCTGCACACAAGCAAACAAGCAGGAACGAACGGAAATAGCAGAGAAAAATAGAGGGATTTTTATTTATTTTTCTTTTCTTTTCGATTCGGCTATACAAGGCCGATTCCAACGCTGTAAAAGGGACTTTTTTTCGCGCAGATATTGAATACAAACAAGAATCAAAGAAAAAAATATTGAAAGGTGACTGAAGTTCTTTTTGCTCTTTTCGTAGGTTTATTTTAGTTTTTAAACACAGAGACTGAAACGTCGCCGTTTTTTGCCAATAAAAGGGCTTCAAAACGGTGTCGTTTGATGACCAAATCCGAGCGGTGACCCAATCCGGGTAGGATCTGCACATCATGGATCGATTGGTCTATTTATTCAACAGGTCCTTTTTGTTTCAAATAGTTTCAATATGATTTCTTTTTTTATTTTATTTTATTTTTTAAATTTGTCCCACATATTTGACATTCTTTTCACCTAGATCCGAGCCTAAATGGCACCGTTTTCTACGAGTGGTTTTGAATGTTCAGATTTTGCGCTTAATCGCAATTTTAGTCCCTCATTTTTCAAGTCAACTACAAATTTAGTTTATCTTTATTTTTCCTTTTTATTTCTATTTGTAATGTTTTATTTTATTTTATTTGAATTCCAAAATCATTTTAATCCTATTATTATTATTATTATTATTATTATTATTCCTTCTTTATATTTTAAATTATGTCTTAATTTTAACTTGATTTTTAATAGTATAATTTTAAATCAATTTCGTACTTATTTTAATATATTTATTTATAACATATTTTAATATTTAGTTTGACATTCCCTTTAAACTTATTATTAGTATAATTTTAAAATGTAATATACTATTATTTCAAATTATTATTAACATTTTTGAATTCATTATACATGGTTGTAAAATTTATTATTTTATTTTCAAATTCTATATTATTATATGTTTCATCGACTTTTAATATATATTGATATTTTATAAGGATTTGATATACTTTGTACATATTTTAATGATTTATTTTGTGTTATAACTTAAATTCTTTAATATAATATTTTTAAATGCCATTATATGTGTTATTAATTTTTTCTTTAAAAAAATATATTATTGTTTTGATGTTTGATATTATTATGATTATAAATTTCAAATATTTTTATATCTATATATGTATTTTAAGTCAATTTTATTTATATATAATTTACTTCTTTCAAAACCTTAGGTGATTACTTTTTTTTAAATCATCTATGTATTAAGACTTTTGCATGGTTATTTTATATGTGTTATTTGAGGTAAATTAATAAATGTATTACTTGTTTCAAATTTATTTTACATATTATTATTCCATAATGTTATTCTTTTGTTTCAAGTCCATTTTGAGTTCATGTGTAAATATTGCAACTTAACAATGTTGTTATTAATAAATGTTGTTGTATTTAATTCATTTGATATTTGACAATTAGGATTGATATTTGCATAATATGATAAAAAATTGTTGTAGCTATTTTTGTTTGAATTTATCCCTTGTTTATTATTCCTCAATATGTATTTAGATTACGAATTGTATCTTTTACATTATATATTGCTATTCAATCATGTTTCATTTGTAAAAAAATTGTATTTTATTAAAGCACTACAATCATGCTTTTTCATAATTTTCAAAAGAAAGGATTGGTGTTCATCGTTCTCGATTGGATTGTGCCCTAACTTACTGGGTTTCAATTCTTTTCGATGAATTTAGATGGCCAAGTACTTATTTTGTTAAAACCATACAATTTCAAAATAAAACTTTTGAGATTTCAAGATGTTGGATCCTAACTTACTGGATATGACATTTTGTTATCTCGATTTTAAAACAAAGGCAATATTTGGTGTTTAGGAATCTCGAGAAATTGAACCCTAACTTACTGAATTCTAAATACTTGATTGACCTAATTAACCAAATATCCTTCTCAATACATATGAATTTTTAAAATTAAAAAATGAATCTAACTTCGGAAATTGAACGGTTGCACTCTAACTCACTGAGTGTGACGATTATTTTCTTTGAAATGGGTCTGTTTTATCATCTGATTCAATTTTTTTTAGTTCATGGGATGATATTTAAAAATCTTTTCAAGTCTCGACACTAAGACATTAAACAATCAATTCGATACCAATTTTGGGCGTTACGAGGGTGCTAACCCTTCCTCATACGTAATTGACTCCCGAACTTATTTTCTTAAAATTTCGTAGATCAAAATCATTTTCAAGGTGAGCCGATCACACCTCCAATAAAGATCGGTGGCGACTCCATTTTAAAAGGTCGATCCCCATTTTTCAAATATCAAATTTAAAAATGGTTTCGAAACCAACTATATCCAACGATCTCAAGAATCACAAACAAAGTTTCAACACAATAATTCACAAAACAATACATTCAAAAATCAGCCAATGACTCACCACAAGCAATAAAAAGCATAAGCCTAAACTAAGTTCTCATGTAACCGAAACCTTTATCATAGAAAAATTTAAATTTGAATATCTCGGTCTATACTCAATCTTTTCAACTAAAATCAATTCCATTCATAAATTCACCTACGACTAATTCTCAACCCTTAAACTACGTTAATTTACTCAGCTCATGGTATCGACTTGTTCGACATGTTTATGGTTATTTTCCTAAAATTCATTAAAACAATGAAATCTTTAACGAAAATTCAAAGTAAGTTTAGAAACATCTTAATCATGTCAAAACCTACTGATTAACACTTTGAAATCACATCTTTACTCAAAAATTCGAAATTCAATATTAATGACTATTTTTGACTTTTATTTAAAACATGCAATTTAATAACTCAAAACTCAACTTCAAAGGCCTAACATTAAAAACTAATAAGAATGTGAATGGTTACCTTTGATGGAAAAATAAACGAGTTTTGGATGCAAATCCAAGAAACCCACAAGTGGAGAAGATGAAGAAATTAATGGATTTTGAGGGTGTTTTCTTGAAGTATTATGAAGATTAAAGACTTGGGTTATGATGGAAATCAAAAGAATGAATATTTAAAATATAATATTGAAGGTGGGAGATTAGAAGAACAAAGGAACGATACAAGCAAGCAAAGAAGAGAAAATAACATGAAAACAAGCTGAAAGTAGGGGGGTTACGTTCAATTTTAAAATTTGGTAAAACTACAATATAAATTCTCACAATTTCAACCCTGTTACAAATCAGTGATTTTTCTAAAGTTATAGGTTTCTAAAACACTTTTTCAAAAATTGATTTGATCTTCTAAAAACCATAATCAAAAACATTACCAATATACCATGTCACAAAATTCCGAATACTCTAAGACTAAAATCCTTAAATTACCCCTAAAACTCCTAGGCCTATTTTGGGGTGTTACAATTCTCCCCCTTTAAAAAGAATTTCGTCCTTGAAATTACCTGAGCTAAATAAAACTTTAACCAATGAAACTCTTTTATTTCACAAAACTTTCTCTTCACGAGCTAAGATTTCAATCAGCTCTTCCTAATAAGTTAGATCAGTTCGAACCTCGATCTCCTCTACTACCACAATATGCGACAGATCTGAATGATACTTCTAGAACATCGACATATTGAAAACATCATAAATTCGCTCAAGTTTCAGCGACAACTTGAGATGATAAGCTACTAAATCGATTCTCTCAATAACTACATAAGGTTTAACATATCTTGGACTTAATTTACCTTTCCTTCCAGATCTCAAAACTTTCTTCCACGGTGAAACCTTCAAGAACACCTTATCACCAACTTGAAACTCAATATCTTGACGTTTTAAATCTTGAAACTCATGATTTCTGCCTACCAGACGTTGCTTTTAGACAATCACAAATCAACTTTACCTTCTCTTTAGTTTCACGATCTAAATCCGATCCAACAACTCGCTTCTCATCTAATTTTGTCCAGCATAAAGGAGTTTTAAACTTCCTACCATATAACACTTCAAACAGTGCCATAAGAATACTCGCTTGAAAACAGTTGTTGTAAGCGAACTCTGCCAACAAAAAATATAGCTCTTAACTACCACTAAACTCAATCACACATCAACGCAACATATTCTCCAAAACATGAATTACCCTTTCCGATTGACCATCAGTTTGAGGATGATAAGTCGTACTAAAACTAAGCTTCGACCCCAAAGCCTCTTGCAAACTCTTCCAAAACTTCAAAGTAAAGCGCAAATCTCTATAAGAAATAATAGAAACTGGAATTCCATGAAGAAGAACAATCTCAGTAATATACAACTCTACCAACTTCTGCAAAGAATAGTTAGTACGCACCGCTAAGAAATGCGCACTCTTTGAGAACCGATCAACTATTACCCATACTGAATCCTTCTTAGATGGAGTCAAAGGCAAACCCGAAATAAATTCCATAGTGATCCTTTCCCACATCCATTCAAGGAATTGCAATCAGTTGCAACAAGCTTGAAGGAAACTGATGTTTTGCCTTAACCTTTTGACAAACCAAACACTGAGTCACAAAATTTATTAACATCACGCTTCAAACCAGGCCACCAATAAATCTCTCAAAGATCATGATAAATCTTACCTCTACTATGATGCATAGCGTAAGGTCTACTATGCACCTCGGTAAGAATAACTTGCCTCAAATTCACATCATACGGCACACACAACCTACCTCAAAAATTCAAGATACCATCATTGTCTACAACAAAGTCTCCTTTAACACCTTGTTCCACTTGTCGAATTCTCTTTAACAACTCCCTATCTAGCAAGTGCTTCACTTTAATTTATTGTAAAAAAGTCAACCTCACTTGAAGTTCAGCCAATAAACCACCATCACTAGCTAAACTCAAGCACCCAAACATAACTCTGAATTCTGACATCGACTTCCTACTCAAAGCATTAGCAATAACATTCAGCTTACCAAGATGATACCCTATCACACAATCATAATCCTTTAACAACTCTATCCAATGCCTTTGCCTTAAATTCAACTCATTTTGGGTGTGGAGATACTGAATGCTCTTATTATCTGTATAAATCACACACTTCTCTCTATACAAATAATGGTGCCAAATCTTAAAATGCATATACCACAATAGCTAACTCCAAATCATGAGTAGGATAATTGCGGTCATACGTCTTCAACTGCCTTGAAGCATAAGCCACAACTTTTCCCTCTTACATCAACACACAACCAAAACCTGAATATGAAGCATCACTATAAACCATAAAATATGTTCCAGGCTCTGGTTGAATCAACAGAGGTGCCTTAGTTAAAATTGCCTTATGTTGTTCAAAACTCTTCTGCCTAGAATCAGTCCATTCAAACACCATATCTTTCTACATCAGTTTCGTTAAGGCTGCAACAATAAGAGAAAGCCTTTCAACGAATCTACGGTAATAGCCAACCAAACCCAAGAAACTCTTAACTTTGGTAACACGCCTAGGTGGCTTCCACTCCAAGATCACCTCAATCTTCTTTGGATACACACGAATCCCTTCTGTCAAAATAACATGACCTAAGAATGCCACTTCCTTAAGCCAAAATTCATACTTACTTAACTTCACCTATAACTGTTTATCTCGAAGAATCTACAAAACAACTAAGTGCGTATCTTGATCCTCCCCAGAATGAGAATACACCAAAATATCATCTATAAAGACAACCACAAATTGATCCAAGTACGAATGGAATACTCAGTGCATCAAATCAAAACGACATCACCAAAAACTCATAGTGCCCACACTAAGTCCTAAAAGTAGTCTTCAAAAGATCAAACTCCTTCAACATCAACTGATAATACTCAAATCTAAGATCAATCTTTGAAAACACCGTTGCACGTCAGAATTGATCGAACAAGTATCAATTCGAGGCAAGGGATACTTAGTCTTAATTGTCAACATGTTCAATTGCCTATAATCAATACACATCCGCATCGTACCATCCTTTTTCTTCACAAACAAAATTGGTGCACCCCACGGAGAAACAGTTGGTCGGGTGAATCCTATGCCAAGCAACTCTTGCAACTGAATCTTGAATTGTGATACCCCAAACCCAACTAAAATAGACCAACCCAAATCTGAAGAGACACATTAGCCACCGAAGTGACTCTCTAGCAGTAAACCACCCAAAAACCAACGCAACCTTATACACCTCAATTTTAACTAATAGTTGTCTAAAATAATTGCGGAAGCGATTTGTAAACCATTTTAAAACTATTTTTAAGGATTTAAACCAAAGGATATTTTAGTCATTTTACCAGTTAAAACTAAACAATCCCGATTTTAATTCTAAATGATTACCAACTTCCTTTTAATAAATTTTGGGAAACCCTAAAATTCATTTTAATTAACCATTTTCCTTAATCCATTTACTAATTAAGGCTATATTAGCCAAGTTTTATTACCTTAATCATATATACAATTTTAATTAATCTAATTACAACTAATAAAGAACATGTAATCATAATTTAAACATTCAAAATCATGCTTAACAAAACATAATTATATCATACAATGGACTTACCTTAGCCACAAAACTATCCACTCCTTAACAAGCTACAATTAAAATGTATTAGTGAAAAATTCATGCTTCAATCACCATGATATCACTTAGCAACATACCATAATCCACACAACATTTAACCATAAAATCAATCATTAAAAAAACAAGTATAATAGCTCAAAATTAAAATCCAAATAAAAGTCTAAAAATGTCCATTATAAGTATATCAAATTATCCCAATTGAGTGCCACAATGCCTTCTAATGTTTCTAAAGAAGAGTCCTTAATCTATACTACCAAATAGCCTTAAACTTGGACCAGCCTTGCCCTTGCTACTCAACTCTCCAAAGCCAAAAAAAAAATCTGCACAAAGCTGTGAGGGTGTGAGCTAAAAAAGCTCAGTGAGTGGCCATAAATTCAATAAGTAAATCACACCAAAAACGTACTTAAACCAAGGCAAATCATGTATCGAATTTATAGTATATGAATCATAGTTTCAATTATATTTTCATGCTCAATTATAGCATTCAGTTGACTGAAATTTCCAACAACAATGCAACATCATAACATCATAATTCCATAAGTTATTCCACTAGTAAAAATCACATTTATTATGACATGTGGACACATAAATGTATTAACAAACAAACACTTAAATTGATAGCTGACATCCAAGGTAAAATATAAACATGTGATCATGGATTAGATAAACGGATCCTCGATCCCCCAAATATCGAATACAATACTCCGATTGAGTGGGGCCTAGCCACGAACTCCCTTATATCACCTTGAAATCGCCAATAATTAAATGGAGAAAAAGGCTCAACACTCCATTATCCACTCCAACATAATCAATACTCATAGAGCCATATGCTCACAAGTAACACATATAGTGGTGAGTACTCACGAATCTTATGGCATGCCATCTATATCCAATGGATCCACTATGCAGTGTTGCCAATATAACCAATTATACAGGGCATAAAATTGATATTTAAGCATTTAATTCATGATATAAAAATTCAATTTAAATCATGTCACTTAGCAATTTTAGTACCAACATAGATAAGCACAATAAGTGTCGTTGTCCATGGATCTAAAGCCAATCATAAAACCATCACCAAGTGCTCTAATATACAATAATCTATGCTCCAATTATTATTCAAGACGATCCAAATCAATCATACCAAACACACAATTCTCAATTTTCATAAATCATTTACAAATATGCTTATATAAAATTAAAATCAATTTTAATATTCTAAACCATTTGAGATACAATTGAATCATTAGAAACACAATTTAAAACCTCAATTTAGAATGTAAATAGGCATGTTTACCAGTTGTCCTTAAAAACCACCTACCTTCACAATTTGCTTCTCAAGCCAAAATGTATTAAGTAGCTGTGTTTGGACCTTGATTCTAAATAACATTGGCCTCTCCTCGTTGTGGAGCTTAAACAGAGATAAAATACATGTTACAAGATATCATTAACAATAAGAAAATTGAAAAAATCATGAACTACACGGATCTAAAATGCCTCTCCAATCTACCTTATCGAAAACTCACGGTATAGCCGAAACACAAATTTCAGCCCTTAAATGACCTTCTCTGCACCAAAAACCATGTCTAAACATCATTTCTGATCTATCAACACAAATCCTAAGCATCAATTTCATCAAAAAAAATTTCATGATTTTCCAAAAAATCAACTCATGTTCTTAGTTAAAAACGGATTTGTCAAAAATGATCAAGCAAACAAGTTTAATCTTTTTTTTTTGATAAAAAAACCTCTTAATAAACATGATTTGAGCTTAGTTATCCATTTAAAGTTAGATTCCAACTTAAAACCATGAATTCACCATTGGTGAATTTCATGTTCAAGAAAGAAGAGATCTAGATTTGAAAAACCATTTTAATTGATTTAAATCGAAAATAATTATTAAAAACAACTTTAAAATGAATTTAGACTTGAGAAATTACCTTCAATCGATCTAGAATCATCAATATTGAAGATTGGATTAAGATCTTTGAAGAACTCAAATGAGTTTTTTCTCAGCTTTGAAAATCTTTTTTAGTAAATTTTGAGGGAATTTGGAGAAAATAAAAGTTGGGATTTAAACTTTGATATGTGGACTTCGAAAATGAAAAAGAAAAACAAGAGGAAATGCTTACAAAACGGGTGAAAATTGTTTTTGAAGTGAGGAGCCTGCAGTGTTTTTGAACTGAATAAACCCTACACGATTTACAAAAAATTGTCATCAGGCCAGTACTACAATGCCCTTCTTTTACTAAATAATCTTTTCCCACCAAAATTTCAAAAATATGGGTAATTTGCCATAGAACCACTCAAATATTTGCCTTGTTTTGTAAAATGGTCCTATGCAATTAATATTTTAAATTCTCTCAGTTAAACCCCCATTTTAATTTGTTTTTTAATTCTAATTCGACCTAAAACATGTATTTTACCCAAAAATTTAATTTAATTTTTCTACAATATTTTTATTTTCGAGAATATTTTTTCCCGATTTTTTAATTGAAATTAAACTAACTAAACTACGAGAAAAATTACTAATAACCACGATGAAATCATAATTTTTCACTCAGAACTCGATAAACTTACCCGAAACTACTAGACCTATTTTTAGGGCCTTACGACTCTCCCTCTCTTAAAAGAAATTTCGTCCTCGAAATTTACCTGAATCAAACAAATACGGATACTGACTCCACTTAATATCTTCTGACTCCCAAGTGGCTTCCACATCTTGTGGTTATGCCACAAAACTTTCACCAGTGGAACCATCTTACTATGCAACACCTTGACCTCATGGTCTAAGATCGCAACCAATTCCTACTCATATGAAAGGTCAAATTGAACCTCAATCCCCTCAACAAGAACAACGTGGGAATGATCCAATCTATACCTCTGACATTGAAACATGGAAGACATCATGAATACGCTCAAGCTCAGGCAACAACAGAAAATGATAAACAATTGGTCCAATCTACTCAATCACCTTGTAAGGGCCAATGAACCTCAGACTATGCTTACCTTTTCACCCGAACCTCAAAACCTTCATCCAAGGTGAGACCTTGAGAAACATCTTATCACAATCTTGATACTCGATATCTCGACTTCTCAAGTCAGCGTAGGATTTTTGCCTGTCTGAAGTAGCATTCAACTGCTCATAGATAAGTTTCGACTTCTCCTCGATATCATAGACTAAATCTGGACCCAAATTCCTCTTCTTCTCCATGTCAGACCAATAGTGGAGTCCTACACTTCCTACCATAAAATACCTCAAACAGAGCCATTTGAATACTCCTCTGATAACTGTTGTTGCGCATAAACTCAACCAACGAAAAATGTGTCTCCCAAGTGCCACCAAAATCAATAGCACAACTCCGATGCATATCCTTAAGAATCTGAATCACCTTCTCAAACTGACCATTTGACTGCGGATGATACACTATACTGAAGTGAAGCTTCGAACCCAAAGCCTCATGCAACATCTTCCAAAACCTCTATATGAACCTTGGATTTCTATCCGATATGATAGAAACTAAAACTCCATGCAATTTGAAAATCTCTCTGATGTAAAGCTCGACCAACTGTTGAAAACTAAAAGTCGTACACATAGATAAGAAATGCGTACACTTCGTAAATTGATCCATTATCACCCAAACTGAATCCTTCTGAGATAAAGTCAACGGCAAACCATAAATAAAATCCATCGTGATACGCTCCCATTTCCACTCTGGAGTTTTGATCAGCTGAAGTAACCCAGACGAATGTTGATGCTCAGCTTTAACCCTCTAGCAAACTAAACATCTACCAAAAAAATTAGCTACGTCCTTTTTCAACTTTGACCACTAATATAAAATCTAAAGATCCTGATACATCTTGTTCCCACCGGGATGTATAGCATATGGACTACTATGAGCCTCGGTAAGAATCATATGTCTCAAATCCCCGTCCATCAGAACACACATCCAACTTCTGAAGCAAAGGACACCATCAACATTAAAACCAAAATCTCCAAGAACACCTAACTCAACTTGACGGATACGAAGCAAAAAACTCTTATCGAACGACTATCTCTCTCAATTTTTTTGTGCAAGGGTCTGCTTCACCTGAAGCTCAGCGAACAAACCACCATACTCAAAAACCAAAAACATTACGAACATCGCCCTCAAGTCAACCAAGGACTTTTGACTCAATGCATCATCAACAACATTTGCCTTTACTGGATGATACTCAATCACACAATCGTAGTCCTTCAGTTCCTTAATCCAATGCCTCTGTTTGAAGTTCAACTCCTTCTAGGTAAGGAGATACTTAAGACTCTTGTGATCGGTGTAGATCACACACCTCTCACCATACAAATAATGACGCCAAATCTTAAGTGCAAAGACTACGACAACCAACTCCAGATCATGGGTCGGGTAGTTACATTCATGCAATTTCAACTGCCTCAATGCATAAGCAACTAGCTTTCCCTCTTGCATCAGCACGTGAGTATTCCCGCCTATCACGCGGGTGACCTGGGTTCGATCCCCAGCAACGACGCCAAAAAATATGAACGAAAAAAATGTGCAAGTGTACACAATCGCAACAAGTAATAAAGTGACAAGTAAATGTCGAGTTATTGTACCCACAGGGACTGTAAAAAGAAATATTTATGAAATTAATGTTAAAACACTTTGGTGATGGAAAATATTTTGCTTTAAAGATGACTAAAAACTAAAGGTTAAAAACTAAGTAAAAAAATTAAAAATAAAAAGGTTCTAATGCACGATTTCAAATAAGGTTTAATCAAGATGATATAATTGTGTTGGATTAATTACATTCCTTTAACTTAGAATTATTAAACTTCTGTTATACTGTTACGAACAAATTCACGAAAACTCGGTAATTTGCTAACTACTGCTCATACATACTTATTAAAATAATCAATCTCTTGAACATTTTTCAATGTCAGTCCAAGCTATTAATCAATCTTCACAAGCATATAAAAGATCAAGTGAGGTAACAAAGTATTTCTACCTTGAAACGGTTTAATCACAATAATCTTGCAAGTTATGCAAGGCATATGTATTGCCAAATACAATGCTAAATTAACTTCAGCTACCTTAGAAGAATAAACATGCACTGATTAAGTATTGTATCGATTAATTACAATTTCAATATGATTTAATAATTAATTCATTAGTTATCTAACAATTAATATTGCAAGAATAACTTAGGCATGATTTGACTTAATCAAGCATCTTACCGAGGCCTATAACAGCACAAACACAATTTTAATAATTCAAGTAGGCAAAATATAATCAACCCAACACAGATTAAATTCAAGCTAGATTGATTAAAATAATCATTTCAATAGCATAAATATTCATAAATATGTTTGTCAAAAAAACAACGAAATTTAAAGAGATAGGGAACAAGAAGCAAATCCGGTGTTTCTCCATAACTTGACTGATTTCTCCGTTCTTCGTTCTCCGTTGTCCTTGGCTATCAAGGTGGCTTATGAACACTTTAATTGCTGTTCAACAATGGTTGATGAGGACCTCTTTCCCAAGAGAAAAAATCAGAACTTGAACAAAAGGGAAAATGGGAAGGAAAGGTTGAGAGAAAAGTGAGAGAGGAGAAGAGAGAATAGAGTGTGAGGGATGATTTGAATGATCAGCAAGGGGTGGCTTTTATAACTGATTGTGGCTGCTAAAAATAGCAAATTCCATCAGCCAAAGAGACCCCACTTGGCCGGCCACACACATGGCAAAGTTGAGAGATTCAACTTGGCTAAAAATAGCCTGGGGCAAATCCATAAAGCCACATTTTTTGGAGGGGTTTAAATGCAAGGTTGAAAGTTCTCCAAGGGCTTCTTTGCAAGCTTATTTAGTCAGCTAAAATGCTAATTTGGGTCAGCATATGGACTGTTCTGGGCAGCCCAATTGGTGGCTGGTTCGGTTCACTAGATTCGGTTCAACCAATGCGGTTCAACTAGACCCTTTTTTCTATAATTAATTAATAATAATTTATTTAGACGAAATTAAATTAGGAATAAATTAAAATTAATTATATTATTGTAATACCCAAAAAAAATTACTATAGTAGGAAAGTAAGATAATATTCTTGATATAGTAAAATAAGAAAATAAAGTGATAAAAGGGTAATTTTGAGTTATGTTAACATTGAGAAGTATATTATGACATATTAGTTCAAGAAAGAATTAAATCGCAAAAGTGAGAAAAGTTTTGTGGCCAAGAGTAAATACTCAAAATTTAAGGGCTTAAAGTGTAAATACGAAAAAGTTGAAGGACCAATAGTGCAAATATTTTAAGGGTAGAATAATCTAGAAACCAAGGAAAATGGATGAATTAGGTAAATCGTAATTTTACCAAATTAAGTGATGACTCAAGGATGGAATTTTAAAAGAACATAAAGGGCAAAATGATCAATTAGAAGAGAGAGAAATCTAGAAGGCAATGATGATGTTGGTGATATTTTAGATTAATTAATTTAAATAAATATTAGTTTATTAATATTTTAATTTGATTTTTCAATGATATTTTATTATTTTATTATTAATTTATTTAGTATATATATGTGGAAAGAAAGATGAAAAGCAACCAACCCATCATCTTCCATTAATCCAACGTGAGAAGAAGAGAGAAAGAAGGAAAGTTTTACTTTCTTTACAATTTGGTCCTTCCTCCAAAAACTTACCATTTTCACCTAGAAATCAAAAGAATTTCCATATCCATCAAGAGAGAAAGATAACAAGGAGACTATGGGGAGCTAGAATATCAAGTTGGATTCAAGAAATTGAAGCTGGAGGAGAGAGAAAATCAAGTTAAAGATTGAAATCAATAGAACAAGGTAAGAACATTGAGATTTCAATATATTTTTAAGTTTGATATTATTGAAATAGCGTGGAAAAGATGTTATAGTAGAGTTTTCTTATATAAAACTCATGTTCTTGATATATTAGTAAAGAGAAATAAGTGAAAGTGATGGGAAATATTATAGAGAAAGGGAATAAGGAAGTTATAACTTAGTAATTAAAATTTTGCACTAAAATAGATTTGGACAGCAGCAGTAGGTTAACTTTGAAAAATCACCATAAAATTAGAGGATGAACAAAATATGAGATTAAAGCTTACTGAGTCTAGTTTTTCATAGAAGAAACGGTGTAAGTAATGGAATTGTAAATCATGAGATATAATAGATTTTGTGAGACAAGGTTAGACTGATTTTGGGTTCCCCTGTTCTAACTTTTCAAAATCATAAAAAAATTATAAAAAAATAATTATGGGTTATAAGTTATATTTTTTTAAATCATTAGAGAGTCTATTTTCAATAGAAATAAACAGGGATATCATTCTTGTACAAGAAGATAATTAAGTTTTAGTGAAGAAGGGTCAGAACTCTCAGACAACAAAACAGAGGTGACTTTAAAGAATAAACTGTACTTATTGGCTAAACCAAAAATTCTGAAAATTTTATGGTAAGAGGATATGTGAGTATAGTTTCAGATAAAATTAACATATCTCAATTTGGATTTCTTTAGCTCAAGATATAAATAATTTAGTGACTATGACTCAAGTGGATGACTTTGAATGAATATATAAATAAAAGGTGAAATTATAGATAATGTTACATATAAGCATGTTATATACATTAAGGATGTGGAATGGAGGGAGGAGGAAAATATATGATTATTCAACTAGCATGAGTTTTCATTAAAATGACTAATTTACATGTTTTAGGTTCAAGGACTAAATTGAACAAATGTGAAACTTTAAGGGTAAATTTGTAAAATGTCAAAAAGTGACCAAATTGCATGAAATGAATTTTTTATTATTTAAATTAGTAAATTGAATGAAATATTAATTTAGATCAAGATTGGGTGGAAATTGAGAAAAATAGAAATTTTCTAAAATGTCCCTGAATTTTGCTATTTCAACAATTTAGCCTGGTAAGTTCGTATGAACTATATTTTGTATAATTTTAATAGAAGTGAATGCTATTTGGTAATGAATATTATATATATGTGTGTTTTATTATTGGAATTGAATTATTATTGGTAATAGGTATAATTATTAGATGTTTTGAAATGATTATCGGAAGCTCGATTGGGTTGGAAGCTTGTTGGAGATATATCACATTATCCACTGGTTCTATTGGTAATTTTGGATGATTTGATTCTGGTTATAATGACTTGTATAAGTTAAATTGGTTAATGTTTTGATTTTGATTGGTTATAAATATGAATGCTTGATGAAATGAAATGTCTGAAAATTAATTTGTAAACTTCGGTAATGCTCTATAACCCTATTCTGGAGAAGGATACGGGTTAGAGGTGTTACAATTATGAATTAACACACATTTTTGGACCATCTTAGGCTGGAAATGAATTTGCCTCGATGCTTCAAATTACTTCTCGGTTTTATTCTTTGACCATTGTCTGCCGAGCCAATTTTCGCCTTTTGTGCGAATCTATCAAAAATAGTCAAAATTAATCAAAATTAACTGTAAAATTAATTAAAATTCATCATGTTCATATTTTTAACATAATTTAATTATTTTATAATATTTAATTATTTTTCGACAAGAATTTAACCGAAATAGCATGATTTTAAGTTAAAAAGGGCATGTAAAAACTATAAATTTCCGTGTTTCCACCAATCCCGTGTAAGAAGCATCACTGAAAACAACATATTCCCTACTAGACTCTTGCTGTGTCAATATAGGTGCTTCAGTTAGAAAGGAATTCAGCTTCTCAAAACTCCTTTGCCTCTCATTACTCCATTCGAAGGCAATATTCTTCTATAGCAACTTTGTCAACGGAGTAGCAGTACATGAAAACCCCTCTACAAAACGAGGATAATAACCAGCTAAACCCAAGAAACTACTGACCTCAGACACAAACCTCGACGACTTCAAATCCAAGATCGCCTCAACCTTCTTCGGATCAACCCGAATAACCTTGGCTGAAACGACAAGTCCAAGAAAAACCACCTTTCGAAGCCAGAACTCACACTTGTTCAGCTTGGCATATAGTTGCTTCTCCCTCAAAATTTGAAGAACCACTCTCAAATGCTCATCATCCTCATCCTCCAATCGAGAATACATCAATATATCATCTATAAAAACCACAACGAATCGATGCAGATAAGAATGAAATACACAATTATCATTTTCATAAATGTGGTAGGTGCATTCATCAACATGAATAGCATGACAAGAAACTCAAAATGCCCAAAACAAGTCCTAAACGTCATCTTCATAACATCCACATCCTTCACCTTCAACTAATAATACCTAGATCTCAAATCAATCTTCGAGAAAACTAAACCTTCCCGAAACTGGTTAAACAATGCATTGATCCTCGAAAGTGGGTACTTGTTCTTAATGGTCAACTTACTCAACTAGCGATAATCAATGCAGAACCTCAAAGTCTCATCCTTCTTTTTTACAAATAGAATCGACTCTCCCCATGACGACACACTCGGTCGAATGAAACCCTAGTCCAACGACTCCTACAACTGAAGCTTCAACTCCTTCAACTCCTTAGGTACCATATGGTAAAGCACAATTGACACTAGAGCTGTACCAGGATAGAGCTCAATACCAAACTCAACTTCTCTATCCATCAGAATACTAGGAAACTCCACAGGAAGAACATCCGAAAAATCACAGATTCTACAATCTCATCCAACCTTAACTCCCTACTATCAACATTCAAGAAATAGGGTAGATAAGCTTCGTAACCTTTCTGAACTAGTTTCTCAGCTTTAAGTGTAGAAACTATATTGAAGAGCAACTCAAAACTGTCTCCAACAATAACAATCTCAGAGCCATCAGCACAACATAGAGTCACCAACTTTGCCTCACAGTTGACCTTCGTCCGATGCTCGGTCAACCAATCCATCCCAAGGATAACATCAAATCCCCAGAATGACAACTCCAAAATATCTACAGGAAACACATGTCCCTGAACCATCACAGGACAACGTCGATAAACTCGATCAACTACTACACTATCACCTAGTGGACTCCTCATAGTAACACCTAACCTAGATGTCTCTGCTGGAATGTCGGTACCCCCATGGTGCAGTGAAAATTAATAATAAAAAAATAATTCCGGTGATCCAACCCATGGAGCCATGTGCGAGGAATGAATCGAGGTGAAATAATGGTTTCAAAATTACCATAATTTCAATCTGAGTAGACAGCGACGCCTCGGCAATGAGAACTCTGATCTACTATCGAACCAAGCCACAACCTTTTATAATTTCGACCTCTATGTAATCCACCCAGTTTGACAATGAACAGAAGAAAATCTCCAAAACTATTTTGGAGAAAACTTTGTTTGACGACTGCTAGACCTCACAAGCAAAAATACGTAATTTATTTTTTAGGGTTTTTTTAATTGGTATATATATATTTATCCTAACATAATAATTAAAATTAAAATAAATAAATATAATAATGTTTTTTAATTGAAAATTATAACTACATTAATTATAACAAAGATTTCGGTAAACTATATTTATTTAAATTTATATACTGAACCAAATTCATATATATATAGAATCGTGTTCTTATTATGTGTACAACATTCTTGTACATATAATATGTTCGATATTTGATTTCCCAATTAAATTAATTCTATAATTAATTTAATTCATGTGACAACCAAACACAATACCAACTATGTTTTATTTTGTTCATTTCAACCATAGGGTGTGACCCTATAGGTTATTGTAACGTTAGCAGTAATACTAGAACGATTCTAATGTTACAAACAATGAGTGGCATCTAGCAATGCATCATTGCTACCTAAGTTACAAGAAGTCATGATTCGACATAACCTTTTGTGATTAACCTTTCATGCATTAATCCTTAAGTCCTTTTATCTCTGGAATGGACACAAGTCATGGAATAGTCACACTTGAATAGTCCATCCCATGTTCCTTGATATCTTGAGTAGACTATGATATACAAATAAGTATGACATCTCATATCAACTTATTTGAGTATGGCCATGCATTTCTAGTCTCACTCAATCAAGTGGTCTAAGATATTACTCCCATTATGTAGGAGGGACTTATCCTATATTGATCAACCATATCCCTCTACATAGATTGTGGTATATCCAACATCAGCCATCATAGAACAACCAATTACGGTGTACGTTTGATTGTATCAAAATATGCAACTCACGATGTTAGGATAATGATGATCTCAAGTCTGAGGATCATATACTTATTAATCACTATGAGTAATGTTGTGACAATTACGTAATAATCCAAGAAACATACTCATAGCGGGTCAGTCCAATATGTTGTTCACTAACACACATATTCATGCATTGATTTTGACACTCCATACCAATGACAACTCTTTATCATCAATCAACTACATGTTAGCCTTAATGCATTATTGTTGTCCTAGCCAATAATAATACTTGACTAAGGACCTTTTAAGAATAATCATATTATTCTCAGGATATTATTATAAAAATAGTTTATTTATAAAAATAGTTTATTTACAGTCTCTACAAAAATCCCAATTCTCTAGCTACATCTCTCAAAATAAACGATCTCGTAGCACCAGAATCTAGTAAATCTAGAAGAGAAAAAGACTGTAGAGTGAATGTACCTGTGATGACATCCGTGACCTCTCTAGTCTGGGGCTCTCTAACTATATATACTCTAGTCAAACCTTAAGTCTTAACTCGAGCAGTTCCTCTCTATCCAAACCTTGTACCACCATCACCTCTGCCACGACCTTTCCCTCGAGCCGGAGCAGGTGCAGCAACAACAGCAGCAGTAGCAACAGCATGCTAGTCTTTAGCTATAACTACCCTCCTAAGGTAATCTCTAATATGGTGCTCCATTAATCTGCAAGCAATATAGGCACTAGTCACCCTCCAACACTCACCAGGATGACTACGGTTACAATGCTCACACAATGGCATCATAGTAGGTCCCTGATCACCTGCGTCAATCACAACTCTTCTAGTCTGTCTAACCAGACCCTGGCTTAATGCAACACGTCGTCCAGACCTCTCAAAATAACCCCTCCTGGCCTTCCAGACAGATCCACTAGCAGATTCAGATGACCTCTTAACAATCCCAACAGTAACAGCTTTGGGCTCCTCACCCAAAGTCTCATCTAAAGCTCGGGCCTTCCCAGCCAACTCGTCAAAGATCTTAGTAGACTGCGCTACCAGATACAACTTAATATGCTGGTTCAGCCCAAACCTAAACCTCTTACAATGACTAGCCTCTTGAGCCACCAACTCAGGCACATACTAGCTCAAATGAAAATACTCGCATCTCCTTGCCTCCAAATATTGTTTTGCCATGAACTTCCTTCCAAAAGACTCCAGGAAAAAGTCCCAATCCACTCTCTCAGGTGCAGTACCACGCTCAATTGTCACCCACCAGCAATGAGCCTCACCATCTAGAAACGACACTGGGCACTCAAGCTTATCCTCGTTCGAATAACCCATCTGACCAAGGATACAAGTAACTCTCTCCAACCAGTACTTAGCACGAGTAGGGTCTCCTCTCCTAACTCCTCAAAACACCTTACCACCTAGAGCTCGCAGATGCTCTAGTGGTAATCCTTAGTGAACAAAAGCATCATTGGCACCAGCAATACGCTGCAGCACCCCGATCTTCTCAAATATCAAGTGCTCAACTCGATCCAGATGAACATTTTCACGCAGCCACGGTAGTGCATCTCCATGCAGCTGTGGCAGTGGTACATCTTCATGTGGTTGCGGTGGTGTCGACAATGCACCGTGACTACCTTTTCCTAATTACGGAGACGTAACGTAGATAGAATACTAAAGAAAAAAGTAGGGAAAATGTACCAGAACTGAGTAGCGGCAAGTGATCCAACGATTAACTAAGTATAATTTCTTATAGGGCATTGTGTTCCTGATTCCTACCCTAGAAGACAGTTTATAAAATAAAGAACATGCAAGGTTAAAATAGACAATTTCAAGCAATATTATTAGGTAGGCTAGGCTTTGAGGTTACAAAACCTGTGACCTTTAATGTTGAACAAACATGGCTCTGTTACCACCAAATGTGACACCCCAAACTCGACCGGAATGGACTAACCCAGATTCGAAGCGATACATTAGCCACAAAGTGACCCTCCAACACAAAACCACCCCAACCTTATACACCTTAATTCTAACTAATAAATGTGTAATCATATTGCGGAAGCGATTTGTGAACCATTTTAAAATTATTTTTAAGGATTTAACCCTAAGGGTTTTTAGTAATTTTACCACTAAAACTAAATGATCCCTATTTTAATTCTAAATGATTACCAACTTCCTTTTAATAAATTTTGGGAAACCCCCAAAATTCAATTTAATTAACCACTTTTCCTTAATCCATTTATTAGTTAAGGCTATATTACCTAAGTTTTATTACCTTAATCATATATATACAATTTTAATTAATCTAATTACAACTAATAAACAACATGTAATCATAATTTAAACATTCAAAATCATGCTTAACAAAAACAATTAAATCATACAATGGACTTACCTTAGCAACAAAACTATCCACTCATTGACAAGCTACAATTAAAATGTATTAGTGAAAATTTCATGCTTCAATCACCATGATATCACTTAGCAACATACCATAATCCACACAACATTTAACCATAAAAAAATCATTAAAAAAAACACGTATAACATCTCAAAATTAAAATCCAAATAAAAGTCTCAAATGTCCACTACAAGTATATCGAATTATCTTAATTAAGTGCCACAATAGCCTCTAATGTTTCTAAAGAAGATTCCTTAATCTATAGTACCAAATAGCCTTAAAATTGGACAAGCCTTGCCCTTTCTCCTCAACTGTCCAAAGCCAAAAAAAAAACTATGCACAATGTTGTGAGGGTGTGAGCTGAAAAAGCTCAGTGAGTGGCCATAAATTCAATAAGTAAATCACACAAAAAACATACTTAAACTAAGGCAAATCATGTATCAAACTTTGAGTATATGAATCATAGTTTCAATTATATTTTCATGCTCAATTATAGCATTCAATTGACTAAAATTTCCAACAACAATACAACATCACAACAGCATAATTCTATATGTTATTCCACTAGTAAAAATCACATTTATTATGGCATGTGGTAACATAATTTAATTAACAAAAAAAAACTTATATTGGCAAATGACATCCACGATAAAATATAAACTTGTGATCATGCACCGGATAAACGGATCTCTGATCTCCCAAATATCGATACAATACTCTGGTTGAGTGGGGCGTAGCCACACACTCATATCACCTCGAAATCACCAATAATTGAGTGGAGAAAAAGGCTCAACACTCCTTTATCCACTCCAACAAAATCAATACTCCTAAACCCATATGCTCACTAATCCTATGGCATGCCATTTATATCCAATGGATCTACCATGCAATGTTGCCATTATAACCAATCATACAAGGCACAAAAACTGATATTTAAGCATTTAATTCATGATATAAAATTTCAATTTAAACAATGTCATTTAACAATTTTAGTACCAACATAGATAAACACAATAAGTGCCTTTTTCCATGGATCTAAAAATCAATCATAAAACCATCATCAAGTGCACTGATATATAGTAATCCATGCTCCAATTATTCTTCAATACAATCCAAATCAATCATACCAAACACATAATTCACAATTTCCATAAATCATTTACACATATGCTTATATAAAATTAAAATCAATTTTAATAATCTAAACCATTTGAGATACAATTGAATCATTAGAAACACAATTCAAAACCTCAGTTTAGAATGTAAACAAGCATGTTTACCAATTGCCTTTAAAAACCATCCACCTTCACATTTTGCTTCTCAAGCCAAAGTGTATCAAGTAGTTGTGTTTGACCTCGATTCTGAATAACATTGGCCTCTTTTTATTGTGGAGTTTAAATAGAGATAAAATACATGTTACAAGCTATCATTAAGAACCAGAAAATCAAAAAAATCATGAACTACATGGATCTAAAATGCCTCTTCAATCTACCTTACTAAAAAACTCACAGCATAGCCGAAACACAAATTTCAACCCCTAAATGACCTCTGCACCAAAAAACATGTCTAAACATCATTTCTAACCTATCAACACAAAACTTAAGCATCAATTTCATCAAAGAAACTGTTTCATAATTTTCGAGAAAATCAACTCATGTTCTTAGTTAAAAACGGATTTGTCAAAACTAATCAATCAAACGAGCTTAATCTTTTATTTTCTGATCAAAAACCTCTTAATAAACATGATTTGAGCTTAGATATCCATTTAAACTTGGATTCCAACTCAAAACCATGAATCCACCATTGATGAATTTCATGTTGAAGACAGAAGAGATTAAGATTTGAAAAACCATTTTAATTTATTTAAATCAAAAATAATTATTAAAAACAACTTTAAAATGAATTTAGAGTTGAGAAATTACATTCAATCGATCTAGAATCATCAATATTGAAGATTGGATCAAGATCTTTAAAGAACTCGGATGAGTTTTTTCCCAACTTTGAAAATCTTTTGTAGAGAATTTTGCGAGAATTTGGAGAAAATGAATCTGAAATCTAATCTTTGATATGTGTACTTCGAAAATGAAAATGAAAAACGAGAGAAAACAATTAGAAATTGGGTGAAAATTGTGTGTGAAGTGACGCGGTTGCAATGTTTTTGAACTGAAGAACCCCCACCTGATTTCCAAAGATTGGGGAAATTGCCATCAGCCAGACCCATAACTCCCTTGTTTTACTAAATAATTCTTTCCCTCCAAAATTCTGAAAATATGGGTAATTTGCCATAGAACCAGTCAAATATTTCCCTTGTTTTGCAAAATGGTCCTATGTAATTAATATTTTAAATTCTCTTAATTAAACCCTCATTTTAATTTATTTTTCAATTCTAATTTGATCCAAAACATTTATTTTACCCAAAAATTATTTAAAACTATAAAATTAATTTTTCAAAAAATATATTTATTTTTCAGAATGTTATTTCCTTATTTTTTTTAAATGAAATTAAATTAACTAAGCTAAGGGAAAAACTACTAATAACCCCGATTAACTCTTAATTTTTCACTCAGAACCCGATAAACTTACTCAAAACTACTAGACCTATTTTTAGGGCTATACATTAACCATTTGAGCGCTTTTGGTGCCATGTGATAGGGTGCAATGGACACCGGTACAGTACCAGGATAGAACTCAATACCAAATTCAACTTCACAATCCGATGGCAAACCCGGTATCTCTTCAGGAAACACGTCAGGAAAATCCTTAACAGTGCGAATATCTTGAACTCTCAACCCCTTACTAAATGAATTTATCACATAAGCTAGGTAAGCCTCACAACCTTTTCCCAACACCTTTTCAAACTTCAAAGCCGAAACCATATTAGACAGAAAACTCGATCTTTCACCAACATCAATTTTCAACCCATCACTATTGCTCAAAGTAATTAGTTTTGTCTCAAAATTACCTTAGCCTTATGTCCAGTTAACCATTCCATACCATATATTACATCAAAACAATAGAAGGGCAATTCCATAAATCAACAGAGAAAACGTGCCCTTGAATTTCAAACAGTCCAAACAATCAAAGTAACTTAAACACTTGAATTTCTAGATCCATGGGTTGCGAAACTCCAATCAACACATCAACAATCACTAGGTCCGAGTGTTAATGAACCTAGCCACTGATACCACCAAATGTAACACCCTATACCCGGCCCAATCGCTGAGCCTGAATATCAGGATGCCCCAACACCGTCTCATGTCATTCACAAAAACTAAAAGGCCATTCTAGAAGAAACGTCATCAATTTTAGTATTTGCTCAAGTTTTAAGTGAAATGGGCTCCTAATTACCATTAAGTCTTGCTAAACATACCTTAAGCATCATATAATAACATTTTTACATACATAAGGGCCACTTAACAAAATTTCCCAATCAAGTACGTAGGTATCGATACTGGCACATAGGTATCAATATTTCTTTCATTCGGTACCGATACCAAAACAACATTTTGTTTCTCACCCAAAAATGAAACACTTAAAATTATCGATACCTTACAAAAAGTGTCGGTAATTTTACCCCGAGTATCGATATTTGTGGTATTATGTCGATACCAATTTATGATTCTAACTTCCTGCACATTTCAAAATCACAAAGGTATCATTTTTAACACAAGAATATCAATACCTCTATTTCAGTCCTAAAAAATACAACACATATAAGCCTATTGAACATTCCAACACCAAATCTATTCATCATGCATCCATTAGTATACCGAATAAATATCACATCGTCCATATCAATGGTTTCAAACACAAAAATTAGGTCCAAGTAATAATCAACATATTACAAAACAAATCTCATAATCCCAAGAATGAATAGACTATGAAAGCATCCAAAAACTTCCTTATTCCAAAAATATAAATAGTTACAATAACACCTACAAAAAAATGAAAATGAACTTGCTTGGATCACCCCTTAGAAACCACACGGCTCAAACCGACACACGACTAATCTACAATGGTTTAAGAATGGGATGGGTGAACTTAACAAGCTCAGTGAATGCCTAGAACAACTACCATGCAAACTGTACATCAAGCATTAGTGAAACATACATGTAGCATAATTATAGCAACCTTAAATTAGTTGACATATTTTACCTAACAAGCATATTCAATATTTTATTTACAGATTCAATACATACATATTCACGCTTACATCACAATTCATACGATCATATATGTAGATAATTTGGCACTTGAGCTATGAAATGTAAAAGTGGGCACTATCACCACTCATCGGATACACGGATCTCCAACACACCAAACAGAGTCATAGAGTCAAATATGTCCCAAAGGTGAAGTATAAAATTAACACTCTGCAATACACCAAACACATCCCGTTGAATGGAGCTTAGCTCACATTCCCTTATCTCTCCAAACATGTCCCAGGGCCTCAACGCTCAAATCATATAACATATAAGTGAGTGCTCACAATCCTCTGGTATGCCAACAATATCCAACAGTCTCAAGAATCACAAGACCAAAATATTCGTTATTAAACACACAAATTACTTATCAATTTTTAGCTCACTATCATTGTATATACGCATCATTAGCACATTACAATCCTTGTGACTTAGCATGTATTATATGCCCACATATACACTTCCACAACGGTAACCATGAACACATAACATATGTAATGGCATATCATCTCAATTCACTTTTTCACTATAACACAAGGACATAATAAATAAGTTATTCATGAGCACAAGAAAGGTTACACTCAGAGTCCAGAGTAGGGGTTCAAGCTACAACTAAATTCCTAAATAATACATCGAATCATGACCACGAGCAATTATTCCAAACACTCACCAATACGCTTTTGCTGAAAAGCCGAAAGCTCAAACTAGCCATTCCTAACTCGTAGATGGTCCTAGCTAATTCGAAGCTTCAACACAATAATTCACACAACAGTACATTCAAAAATCAACTAAGGACTCACCACAAGCAATCAAAAATATAAGCTTAAACTAAAATCTCATGTAACCGAAACTTTAACATAGCAAACTTTAAATTTGAATATCTTGATCTATACATAGTATTTTTTCCTAAAACCAATTCCGTTCATCTTATAATTCACCTATGACTAATTCTCAACCCTTAAACTACGTTAATCTACTCAATTCATGGTATCGACTTTTTTAACATGTTTATGGCTATTTTTCAAAAAATCATTAAAACTCAAGAAATCTTCAGTGAAACTTCAAATCAAGTTTAAAACCCTCTTAATCATGTCAAAACCTACTGATTAACACTTTGAAATCACATTTTTACTCAAAAATCTAAAATTCACTATTAACGACTCTATTTTCGGCTTTTATTTAAAACATGCAATTTAATAACTCAAAACTCAGTTTCAAAGGCCAATCAACATTAAAAACTAGTGAGAAAGTGAATGATTACCTCTGATGGAAGAATAACTAAGTTTTTAATACAAATCTGAGAAACCCACAAGTGGAGAATATGAAGAAATTAATGGAATTTTGGGGTGTTTTCTTGAAGTATTATGAAGATTAAAGACTCGTGTGATGATGGAAATAAAAAAGAATGAAGATATAAGAAAGAAAATTGAAGGTAAGTGTTTGGAAGAGCAAAGAGATGACACAATCAAGCAAAGAAGAGAAAATAATGTGAACACAAGCTGTAGGTGGGGGTTTTTAGGTTTAATTTTAAAATTTGGTAAAGCTACAACATGAATGCTCACAATTTCAAATCTGTTACAAATCAATCCTTTTTGTAAAATTAAAGGTTTCCCGAACAATTTTTCAAAAATTGATTTGGTTTTCTAAAAACCATTATCGAAAACATTACCAATATACCATGTAACAAAATTTTGAACACTTTAAGGCTAAAATTCTTAAATTAGCCTTAAAACTCTTAGACCCTATTTTGGGGAGCTACAATAACGCTATGGTTGAGTGCAAGTCCGAATGGGTATGGCTAATAATCGGTAATAGCAAAAATGGTGTTCGTATCTGGAGTAAAATAGGGCATATCTAAATTCTAATAGGGTTAGAGGAGACTTTGGATAGGTACCGATTGTGAACAAATTTTCTAATATCTTTCCCAATGAATTACCAAGGATTTTGCCGAACAAAGATGTGGAATTATTTATTGATGTGGCGCCAGGAACTACTCCTATATCAAGCGTGCCTTACAAAATGGCCCTAGTAGAGAAAAAGGAATTGAATACTTAGCTACAAGATTTGTTGGACAAGGGGTTCATCAGACTAAGTGTTTCACCTTGGGGTGCGCCCATACTATTTGTCAAGAAAAAGGATGAAACCCTTAGGTTGTGTATTGACATAGGCAACTAAACAAAGTGACCACAAAGAACAAGTACCTATTACCCAATATTAAGGACTTATTTGATCAGCTCAATGGAGCTAAGGTATTTTCGAAGATCTATATGCGATCTGGCTATTATCAGGTGAAGATAAAAAGAGATGATATTCAAAAGATTACATTTTTTACACGCTATGGACACTATGAATTTTTTGGTAATGCCTTCTGGTTTGACCAACATGATAGTTTTATTCCTAGATCTGATGTATAGTCTACTCTAAGAGTGAGGCAGAGCATAAGGAACACTTGTGGATAATTTTAAGTGTCCTTTGGGAGAATAGATTATATGCCAAATTCAGCAAGTGTGAATTTTGGCCGAAGAAAGTCTATTTCCTAGGCCATATTATCTTCGCCAAAGGAATCAAAGTAGACCTCGAGAAGATATGGGCTGTACTTGATTGAAATCTTCAATTTCAATGGATTGGCAGGATATTACAAGAGGTTTGTGACAGGATTCTCTACAATAGCAACACCATTGACCTGATTGAATGAAGTTCCATTGGACTGAGGAATGTCAACATAGTTTCGATGAGTTGAAGAAAGCATTGAATGAAGCCCCAGTGCCGAGTCAAGTAGAATCAGGGGTAGAATATGTTGTATTTATGGATGCATCATTGAATGGATTAGGGTGTGTACTCATGAAAAAGGGGAAGGTGATTGCTTATGCATCACGCCAACTAAAGACACATGAAAATAACTACCTAACTCATGATTCAAAGTTAGCAAATATAGTATTAGCTCTTAAAATTTGGATGCATTATCTCTATGGGGAGAAGTTTTGTATATTCTCTAACCATAAAAGCTTAAAGTATCTGCTCACTTAGAATGAGCTAAATTTATGTCAACAAAGATGGATCGAGCTATTAAAGGATTACTACTTGACTATTGAATACCATCCAAGCAAGGCGAATGTGGTTGCTAATGTCTTGAGTAGGAAGACTGTAATGACTTTAGCCACCTTGAGAGCAAGTGTATGTCTGGAGAATGATGGGAAAATTCTTGTTGAGTTAAAAGCATAACGTGTGTTTTTATCTCAATTTAGGATTTGCAGTTGAAACATGTGCGATGTGAGGAAATAAATGAGCGCATTAAGTCTAGAAATGTTTATAATTTCAGCCTTGGTAAAGAAGGAGAATTACGCTTTATGGGAAGAATGTATGTTGCCAATGAAGAAAAATTGAGGCAAGAAATCTTGGATTAAGCACATCAAAGATCCTATTCCCTTCATCCAAGAAGTGTAAAGATGTACAGGGATCTAAAACAACTATTTTGGTGGCCAGGAATGAAAAGAGATATATCAAAGTTTGTAATGAAGTGCCAAACTTTCCAAAGGGTCAAAGTAGAAGATCAAGTTCCTTCTGGTAAATTATGCTCATTGGAAATCCTTGAATGGAAGTGGGACATAATCACAATGGATTTTTTTCTCAGGGTTGCTCATTGGCCCATCCATGAAAAATGTTGTTTGGGTAATTGTGGATCAATTGACGAAGTCAGCTCAGTTCGTGGCGGTGTGAATGAACTACTCGCTAAAAAGGTTAGTGACGTTGTACATATCACATATATTTCACTTGCACGAAATACCATCTACAATTGTTTCTGATCAATATCCTAAGTTTATGTCTAGGTTTCGGAAACAGTTATAGAAATCTCTAAGAACCAAGCTTTAGTTTAGTACCGCTTTCCATCTACAGACCAACAAGCGGAGAAAGTGATCCAAGTACTAAAGGACATGCTTTGAAGTTGTGTGATTGACTTTGGGTTTTGTTGGTAGAAGTACCTACCTTCGGCGGAATTCACCTACAACAATAGTTATCATGCCAGTTTGGGCATGTTGCCTTTCGAAGCATTGTATGGAAGAAAATGTAGATCACTGATATATTAGATGGAGCTTAGTGAGCAGAAGCTAGTTGGGCCAGACTTCATCCGCGAGATGGAAGAAAAAGTGATGGTCATTAAGAACCACTTTAAGGTTGTTCAAGATCGACGAAAAGCATAGGTAGACAGAAGTAGGAAAGATATATCATATGAAGTTGGCAACAAGTCATTCCTTAAAGTTTTTCCTTGGAAAAGGATCATTTTCTTTGGACTAAAGGGGAAACTTAGCTCATGACTCATTAGTCCTTACGAGATACTAGAGCGCACTGGATCGGTGGCATATCAATTAGGCCTGCCATCAAAACTATCCAATATCCATGACGTATTTCATGTATCAATGTTATGAAGGTATCGCTTAGATCTGGATCATGTGGTACAAGTGGAAATGTTGGAGGTAGAACCCAATCTGTTATATGAAGAAGAGTCGGTGTGTATCATGGATAGAGAAGTTAAAATACTTCGAAAAAATAGAGATTCCTTTCGTTAAATTCCTGTGGCAGAACCATAAGGTAAAAAAAGATACATGGGAGAGAGAAAGCACTGTGGGGGAACAATACCTACATCTTTTCTTAGGCACAAAATTTATTTTTAAGGTGGGGGAGTTGTCACACCCTAATTCGGCAAGCCGAATCAGGTTGAGAGACTACGCCAGCGGGGGACGACAAATTTGTGAAACTTAGAATGGTAACGGCGAAAACTTCGTGATGGAAAGTTACAAAGAAATTTGTCAACAATGTGAAGTACTAGTCCTAGTGGTAGGAAAGTTATAATAGGGTAAGGACCTTATTGGGAAGATTTTTCCTGCTAATAAGATCACCACCCGTGCTTTAGTATCATTACTTAAGTAATAATGATAGCTTACAAGATATTTTTATGTCGCTTGGCATCTCTGTGGAGGAAACGTGTCTGTAACAAGGACAATTGTAAAGCCTCATAGGATGTGATTAATTAGTAGGATCGTGTGAGACCCAATAATGATTAGAGATAAACTTGATTGGGATTTGAACGTGACTTAGCTATAAATAGGATAACATGGTAATTGAAAGAAGATTTCTTATTCATATTCTCCACCACACTTTGTTATCATCAAAAAACCAGAAGTATTCTTCACTGCTAGCAAGGGTAGTAATTGTAAAAGTTAAGAGAACTTCAGTGTTACTTTTCTATTGGTAAATACTTCAAACCTTCCATTGAGTTTTACTAGATAGATAGAGGCTAACTTAAGAAAGGGTTGGTAGGATTTCCTTTAGTACTGGGTAGGAAGGAAACTCCTAACCAGAAATCATCTGCATGTTTATAGATTCTTACTATATCTCTAGTATTTGATTATTTTTTATGATTAAAAGAATTGTTTTACTGTTTAACTAAATAAATGGGAGAGGGTCCCAGTGCTAAAGGAAAAGAACTAGTGGTAGAGTAGATAGAGCTCTGAGTAAGGTATTCTGGTGAGTTCCTCTGTACCTTGTGTTAGGTATATGTGTTATTTTTTTCATTTTTATACTCCAGGTAAGTGGCTAGTCATTTTCTTCTGAAGTCTATGTCTGAGAAGTCTCTTGCAATGAGTTACTGCATGCATAGTTCATTATGTCTAAACAGGTCCGAAAAACCTAGATATATGCAAAGTATAAGTACTCCTTCCTTGGTGCACAAGCTCTGTATACAGATAGGTGAATGGAGGTATCAATGAAATATTATTTATAATGATAATGAAGATACATGATAAATAATTTTGCCTCTGATATGGTACTTGTTGCAAACTGTAACTGGTGAAAACCCGGCCTTACGGGAGAACATTGGTGTGTTTATAAAAGGATGGGAGTTAGGAGGATACAAAGGAAATGTTATTGAATAGCTTAGATGAGCAGATATTGAAGATACAAGAAATAAATTGGGTTCTTCAGGAATCGGGGATCAGAAGCTAGCACAAGGAAAAGAGTACATAGAAAAAAAAGTGATGCATATGATGTTATACGTTGCATAAGCGCATGATTACTAAGCTTGTCTATCATAGAGGAAAAACTAAGCACGTAGGGTATTCAAGGAGTAGATGTGCCTATGATTGTCACATGTAAATAAAGAAAGTGGTGTTGATCCCAAACTATGGATTTATCTGCTCGTTGAACTGAAAACCATATTAATGTATCCGCCAAATGGGGCAAAATAAACATGTCTTCTATTCTTTTATTTCTACGTATGTTACTAATCATGGTGAGATTTCCCTTCTCAGGAACCCACTAAGTTTTTATGAACTTACCAAGTTTCTTCTTCCTTTTAGGTTAAACACGATGATTGAAGAGATACGGTTAGATTGGTGGCTTTTAGTGAGCCTATTAAATTTTCAAGATTAATATGTAATTGTTGGGGGTGTTAGGTCTTTTGTCAGATGCCACCACTTTAAAACTTTATCTTATATTGAATGATATTGTGAACACTTTGAATGATGAATGGAATGCTTGTTGGTATATTAGTATTTACATTTCATGAATACAGGTGTAGTTGATGATCACAAAAAGGGGAGGTAAACCGAGTGTAATCAAGTCCTTAATTGTAATGAACTATTTCATTAAAATTGTACTCCCAAGTAAAGATGACTTAGATTAAAGTAATACTGCCTTGGTAGAGAGTGTATCCGCAAAAATGGCTAACGTGCCCTTCTAGTGAAGAAACATAAATAGATGTGCCTTCGAACGGGTCAACCTGTGAGACTCCATACCCAGATTTAGGGATCAGGTCAGGCATAGTGTATCATAGGAGGAATCTTAACAGAATTCCAATTTTTTGTTTTTCCCTATTCCTCCACCCATTTCTCCATTCCCTATCCTAACCTTGACGCTCGAACATCACAGTGTCCCCTTCAGAAGGCCTAGAGTTTCGCACATCATTGGTGCACTCAGCAACACCGTATGATGGTATCTAGTAGAATTACACATTGTTCGCAATCCTAACTTCGTCTAACCCGACGATAATTTCCTACATGTTCCACTATTATAAACATGCCATACATACATTTCAAAGATTAAATACCATGGAATCATAGCTAATTCACGCATACTAAAGTGCAGAAACTCAAATGATGTTTCTTTCCTTTATCAACCTAGATTTCCCAAATGCCAGAGCTTCCATTCTCCTGGAAGCTAAGCATGACAACCAAATTATGGATTCAACTCAGTATTTTTAACTTAAAACTCAATTTTGCAAAAACATGCAAAACCCTTAGAATTGTTATGGGAACCCTTATATTTTTTTTCTATATCTTAAATAACCGAACGACTCAGAACATTACCATCTCACTGGATTCTCTACTTTTCTAACTCAAACCTCCTTATTTTTGCTCCAAGCAGAGCTTCCTGTGATCATCTTGTCTTTGAAGCAACAAAGAATATGAATAAAGGGAAGAAAACAAAATAGAAATGAGATGAATCCTCCTTTGGAAGTCACCTCTCAGCTATTTATAGCCCTTCTCTCATGGTCTTCAACCGTGTGAAATCCACCCATTAACAATCATTATGTCTCCCATTAAGAGGTTGGTTAGTTTTAATCCAACCGAACCAGCCTTGAATCTCAACCCTGTCCAATTTCATTCCTAACTTTTCCTGGTTTTTAAGTAGAGGCCACCAACTTACAGCCTCTTTCAATTCGAGCCCCAAATCATTCTTAATTATCGGGTTTAAAGAAAACTGAATGTGCCATTTTCACGTAATCAAACGACTTTCTTTTACAAATCACATTGGTTTAGCTCTAATACCCAAATCAAACCTCTTAAATTCACTTCTAAGGTACCCCTAAACACTTACTAACCCCAAAGCATACCATAATATTTTCCCCCATTGTTTTTTTTTTGTCTTTCATAGACAACTTTTAACTCTTCTTAAATGCTACTTGTTCTTCATTGTTGCAACTTACCACATGGTTACATTTATCAAAAGATGTTTTGACAACCCTGTAAAGATGGTTTAAGAGGTTATCGTTTCTATAATTTAACTTAGTAATTCATTGTTATTAGTGCTTTGTAAAAACAAATAAACTTACTTTGTTCTAATGGCTGCCAAACATGCTCAAGGAATGTCTTGTGACGAATCATTAGTTGTCGATTATAATAACCCAAATTTTCCTGGCCCAAATCAGAAATAAACCAACAAAAAAAATAAAAAAACCAAATAAAAAATAGTCCAAAAATAGTCCATTTACAAACCCAAAGTCTAAGCTAACCCACCATAACCAAAAACATAGCCCAATAATAACTAACCCATTTACTATACCCAAAATTGACCCAATTGGATCCAAGTGGCCCAAATCTTTGTTCAGAAACAGTAGCAAGCAGCAGTAGCAAGCTTTTGCTTTCACATCGTAGGTGAACTGGGGCTCTTCTTTGCACGTGCAGCGCTTACACGCAGGGACGTTTTCTCCAGGCTGGTAGAGTACCTGCAAAGGCACGTAGGAAAGCAACAGCAAAAGGATATAACAGAATGTGGGGGTGATTTTTTTTCTCTTTTGTTTTTCTGTAAATCAGGCTATAAAAAGCCAAGCAAAATACTGTAAAAGGGGACAGAAATTGGAAATCAAAAAATCAGAGAGAGAAATTCGAAATATACAAGGTGATTCAAACTTACGCTTTCGCTTTTCTTGATATTTTATTTTGCTTTCAATCTTTTTCGGTGTTTTGAGTGTGATTGTTCAACAAAAAATAAATAAAAGAAAGGAGATCAAAGAGAATATAAGCGTACCTGGAGGCCGAATTTTTGCTCTCTCCACAGCCATCAGAGTTGAAGCGAAGATCGGAGGTCTTCGAAGGCGATGAATAGTCAAAGCGGCGCAAAGTGAAACTGCTTCTCTTTAGGTTTTTAGGAGCGTTAAAAGGTTTAGGTTTAGATCTTTAAAAGCGGTCATTAAAACACTGACGTTTAGAGTCAATGTAATGACTTCGAAACGGCACCGTATTGATTATTACCCAGCAACAAGCGCGCGACCCGATTCGCTCTATGGGGGATCCACGCTTTACTAGGGGTTCGAATCTACCCGATTCAGCTCCGTGTCACTGCACCGCATTTTGGGGATAGAATAATTTCCTATTTGGCCCCCCTCGTAATTCGTGAATTGCAGTTTGACCATCCGTTTCTTTTAAACTACATTTGTGGCCTGTTAATTTGGTTCTGTCTGCAGTTTAGTCCCTTTTGTTTTTACTATTCAGTAATATTATTACTAATCTATTATTATTATTAGCATCATTGTGGTTTTCTTCTTACTTATTTTATATATATGTTGTTTTATTTTTTATTTCTGTGTTACTTTATTTATTTATTTATTCATTTTTCTTTGTATATTGCCCTTATTTTAAATATATATGCTATATGTAATTTATATTTTTATATGGCATGTTTTAAATTATTTCATAATTACTTTTTATTTGTCGTTATTTATTTATTTTAAACTTTTATATATAATCTATGTTTATATACATATATATATATATCACTTTATATATGTTATTTTAAAAAATTTGTTTATTTTCAAATTATTTTAATTCCAATTTTCTCTTTTATAGATTATATTAAACCTTTTATTTATTATCTTAACCTAACTTATAAGTCTAATTATTTTAAGTTACTTTACATATTATTTTATTTTAAATTATTTTACATATTACTTATTTTAAAATTAACCTATACTATTTACTATTGTAATCATTATTATATTGGATTATATTTCTATTTTCCTATTTATATATACATTACTTTATTATTTACTAGTATCTTTAAACTAGTTTTATTATACATATATGTATGTACGTAATGTATATAATATTTAATTTTAAACTTTATATATTTTTATACCTATTGCTATATAAATATGCTTTACTTATTTTAAATATCCACATATATTTAGTTTATTTCACTTTTTGCATATTAGTATATATTATTACTTACATGAAGTTTTTCACTCCTACAAATTACGTATTTTAAATTAATATATGTATATTATTTTGTGTATTTGATTTTCTTCTTATATGATTTTTATTTTAAAATTTATTTGGACACTATCATTTTATGTAGTATTTTTTTAACCTTATTTTAATTTATTTCAATTTTTCATACATACATGATTTATTTTAAATATATTTTAATATTTAATTTCCTTCCTTCATGTTATTCTTCAAAACTTGTTGCATTTTTTGTATTAATTTGCTTGGAGCTTCGTTTAAGATTAATTTTAGTTCACTAGCTTTTGAATATTAAAGTTATTATTTGTATGTGATGTGAGATAATTGCTCTTCGCGTATCGTATTGCTTGTTCGTATCTATTGATCCTTTGTCATTCATTAGCATACATTTTGGCTTACGAACTATCATTTCACGTTGTACATTATTATTCAATCGTTTTTCAAAAGATTACAAATGACAAAGTTATTTCTTACAAAAGTTTCCAAAAATAACGCGACAATCGAATTTGGGATCCTCGAAAAGATTGTGTCCTAACTTCTCGGATTCCAATCTTCCTCGGATCTAGGAAACCGAATATCCTCTTTAATTAAAGCATAAATAATAAACTCATTCTCGGGAAGTCGATATGTTGTGTCCTAACTTATTAGATATGACATATCCTTTCCTCGAGACGAGGATTCTTTTAACAAAAACAAATAAAGGCAATATTCGATATTTAGGAAATTTGTGAAATCGAACCCTAACTTACTGGGTTTTGATTTTCTCATTTGACCCAAATAATCAGATACACTTCTCAAAATGTCTAGGTCTTAAAAGTTAAGAGATAAACTTAATTTTGCAGGTTTAAAACGTTACACTCTAACTCACAGAGTGTGACAATTTATTTCTATAAAATAAGTGAGTCTCATTATCTAATTCATTTCATTCAAATCTTCTTTTCAAAGTATCGTATTTTAAAATATTTTCAAGTTTTTGATACTAAGACATTAAACAATCAATTCGGTACCAATTTTAGGCGTCACGAGGGTGCCAACCCTTCCTCGTGCGTAACCGACTCCCAAACCTGTTTTCTCAAAATTCGCAGACCTAAAATTATTTTCAAGATGATCCGATCACATCTCAATAAAATATCGGTGGCGACTCGCATTTTCATTTCCAAAGTCGATCCCGTTTTTCAAAATTAAAAAGTGGTTTCTACAGCTTGGTGACTCCACTAGGGACATTAGAGAGTCAAGCCGTAAAATTGATTGTTTTTGTCGTATTATTAAAAATTGAAAATTTGATTTGAAAAATTACGATCCTCTCAGTGCATTATTTGTGATTGACTACTATGGATTGAGCTCTATATTTTGGCATCATATTGCATAAAGACTGTTTAGTCTTATCCTTTAAGTGGAAGTGAAAAACTACTCCTTTGTGAGGTTTTCACCTCTGTGCAGGATAGTGGAACACTTTCGGGATACATCTGTACCTATGTCTTCGTGAGATTTTCATCTCCGTGCAGCCATAGGGAAATGTATTCCCCTGAACCGAACTCGGTCCGTATGAGCCTATAATGGGTGAGGATCGAGGAATCTGTTGGTTTGGGTACCTTCTCTTTAGAACCAAACAGCATACAGAAGATCTTAGGAACCTATCCCAGGTAGAGCCCCTTCAAACCCCTAGTGGTCACCCGACTAGGTACTTTTGTTTTCCTTGTTTGCTTCTATTTTGTACTAACCCATCTTGTTTTGTTTGGATTGCATTTGCATCTTAGAAGAGAGATATTGATTCAAGTCCGATTACTAAATTAGAAAGCTTATCATGGAATACGAATTTCTTGATAAAGTGGAAAATAATACGGCTGCCTGAATATATTCTGAGAAACACAATAAGAGCAATGGAAAATTTCGTGACTTTACTTCGTGGCCTAAGGATTCAAGATGATTGTCCAAGAGCCTTTGACATTTCAACTCTCTTAAAGAAGCTGACGAGCCTTATGAAGATGGGCAGATGATGGATCATGACCAGGATCAAGAAAAGAAGCTAGTAGTGGCATCCATTGGAAATTGGTGAGATTATCTCGTACATGCGGATGAAGAAAAGGATCGATGCTGTCTCTTGGAATATAATGGCGAGGTCGTACATGCATCTACTTTATGTAAAGGAATTTGCTTTCTAGAAAAGTTTTCTAAATGTAATTGAATCAGAATTAACATCTCTTTAGGCATACATTTCATGCATTTGCATTACATGACATCATATGCATTAAAATCCTTTGAAAGAGTCTAATTGAGTTAATTTATTTCAGTTAATCTGGAAACCAGTAAAAACTCATCAACAAGCACCGTTACGGTACCCGTGCTAAGTCAAAAATTATGGACCAAAGGTTGGAAAAGCTAGAGCGACTTCAAAAGGAAATACAAGATCAGTTGCAGATGCAAGTGAAAGAGCAAACGGAAAAGATTCAGCATGACATAACACAAAGGATACTCGAGTCTCAAAATGATATGATGACTAAGTTGACGCAACTACTAACTAGTGGAGTAAATAAGAGGAAGGGCCCTATGGTTAATAACGAAGAAGAAGACAAGAATGAACCACTTTATCCTCCCGGTTTTACGCCTCTACATGCGTAAGTTCACACTGAGTTGCATTCGCGTAGACCTTCTGTTTCGATTAGGCCTCAGTAGTTTCAAACTGGTGTTTCAATGCCGATGAACTTCCAGACTGGATCATGTTCTAATCCTAGAGATAACCCCGTGAGTTTTGTTATCCCTGATTTCGATGAAATAGCTGAGAAAGACAAAGCAAAGGAAGAATTGCCAAAACAGTGGGAAGATAGATGTAAATGGTTGGAGGAAAAATTCAAAGCCTTAGAAAGCACTGATAGTCGTCATGGAATCGACGCTAGAGATCTAAGCTTGGTTCCAGACTTAGTACTTCCTCACAAGTTCAAAATGCCTGAATTCGAAAAATACAATAGAACTAGTTGCCTCGAGGCTCACATCACCATGTTTGCAGAAAGATGACTGGCTATGTCAAAAATGATCAACTGCTAATACACTGCTTCCAAGACAGTTTAGTGAGGGCAGCGTCTAAATGGTACAATCAATTGAGCCGTACCGAGATTGGTTCATGGAGGGGCCTAGCCTAGGCATTCATGAGACAATACAGTCATGTATCAGAAATGATGCCTGACAGAATTACTCTGCATAATTTGGAAAAGAAATAGAATGAAAGCTTCAGACAGTATGCGTAGAGGTGGAGAGAAATCGCGGTTCAGGTTCAGCCACCACTTTCAGAGAAGGAAATGATGATCCTTTTCATTAATACATTGAAAGCCCCATTCATTACACACATGTTGGGAAGTGCTTCAAATAATTTCTCAGAGATGATCATGAACGGTGAAATGATTGAACATGCCATCAAAAGTGGGAGAATAGATGGTGGAGAGAATAATAGAAGGTCAATTCCAAAGAAAAATGAGAATGACGTGAACAATATGAGTACATACAATAAATCAATTAAATTGAATCAACCAAGGAAGGTGGTTGCTAATCAACAAGGCTCATTGAGACAAGAATTAGAAATGAGACAAAATACTAAGAAGCTCTAGTTCACGCCAATTCCAATGTCGTATAAAGAGCTGTATCAAAGCTTATTTGATGCACACGTTGTTTCTCCTTTCTACTCAAAACCCCTGCAACCTCCGTACCCCAAATGGTACGACGCGAATGCACAATGTGATTATCATACGGGAATAGTGGGACATTCGATAGAAAATTGCACCATCAACATGGGTGTTGTCAAATTTGATGACTCTAGTGAAACCTCTACCTAATCATGATTGATGCGATGTATGAAGAGATGTTGGGAAGCGTTCACATCAATGACATGTATGAAGACACAATTGAAGAAGGAACCTTGTTAGATATCCGCCCTTATAAATCTGGGAGTGTTCTAAGCAATTGGACTGCGGAAGAAATCCCTGTAGTTTTTAAAGCTTATTTAGAGTAATGTTCAGAACATTTTTGTTGTTTTTAGCCTAAAAATGATAGAAATTCCTTCATTTTTGCATTCATTTCTGAGCCAATATTCTTGCATTCTGTTTGAATAATGATTCTTTCATTCTTTTGGATTTTCTTCCAAATTATTATTCATTCATTCATAATCATATTGTACAAATAATTATTCATGAATTTATACATCCTTTTGTAAATTCTTTGGTACTTATTATGGGTCCCCAGATATCAATTACGTGAATAACACCGCTACAGACTCAGATTTTCCTTTTAAGCGAGGCATGTGTTTAGAGGGATTTCATGACTTTGAAAATGAAATAGATCATAGCTTATCTCCGGAGTTGTTGAGGATGATAGAACAAGAGGATAGACAGATCCTACCTCACAAAGAATCATTAGAAATTGTGAGCTTGGTGAAGATTACAATTGACTTGACCACAAAGACGAAGCAAGACTTTGTTGAATTACCTCTAGAGTTCAAAGATGTCTTTGTATGATCATACCAGATATGCCTGAGTTAACGGCGATAATGAAATCACAACAAAGACGATGTCGAAATTAGCAGTATGAACGATGCAATTCTTTGCCGGGGCAATGCCTTTCTCGTTGACTCAGCATAGCTTTGCCCATTCGAAGTCGAGTTTCCATCTCTTTGAGTTTTGTTTGATTTTATCCTGATTGAAGAGGAAGATCAAAAGTTTTCTGACGTAGTTTCACCCCAGAAGGCTCTATGAAGGAAATCTGATATCAAAGAAGATTCTTCGAAAGGGATAACAAGGATTTGCCTAACCCTATGAGTTCAGATTCAATAAAAAAAAGAAAAGAAAAATCGAAAAATCAAAGTCAAAATAAAAAGTCATCCAAATCAAAAATGAAAGAAAAAAGAAGAAAAAAGAAAAAGAAAAAGGAGAGGTCAAGGCGAAAACCCGCAAAGGGTGCTTTGACCAAAGGTGGATTTCAGTTGAAAACCTGAAAAGGGCGACTCAAATTTTGAGCAAAATGGGGCATGGCCGTCATCATCATCGAAGGTTTCTAATGGGCATTGCTTCATTTTTGAGATCATTAATTACTTCAGCAAACGGGTAAAGGCTGCTTTACACGCCAATATCATCATATGCCGATGTAGAATTCCAGAGAAAATTATATTGGATAACACATTGAGCTTGAACAATAGCACAATAGTTGAGGTTCGCAATCAAGTCAAAATTAGAAACCACGATTCATCACCGAATTGCCTAGAGATGGGTATCAAGAAAATAGAAGGAAAAATGACTGAGACCTGCAAGGACTGGCATGGGAAATTACCTTTTGCCCTCCTTTCTTGTCTAATATCTTCACTGGGGCAACACCTTTCTCTTTGGCTTATAGGATTGAGGTAGTTTTACCTATTGAAATACCCTCTCTCCGGGTATTAGTTGAGCTAGAGTCGGATGAAGCAGAATGGATCCAATCACGATTTGATCAGTTGAACCTAGGAAAAAGGTTAAAAGCTATTCATTAGGGTCGGATGTACCAGAAGTAAATGATACGAGCCAAAGGGGATTTGAGTTGAAAACCCAAAAAGGATGGCTCAAATATTGATCAGATTGGGCCATGTGGTGGTCTTGCTATACTTGAATCAATAGGAAAAGGTAGGCGACATCTTGAGGCATCGACAAAGGACTGTAGATCTCCTAAACATATGTCAAACTCAGACTGATCTTCAGAAAGTTTGTATAGAGAAGTTCAAGCTGTGATATCTGGGGCACCCAATTTTTATATTATTGAATTTGTTGTTCTTGGAATACTTCTTTCTTTCAAGATACACATTCTTTGTTATCCTCCTTTTACTATCTTTGATAATTTATTCCTTTCGAGCTATGCTCAAAACCAACTTTATTCTCATCCATTGTTTTGACCATTTTGCAAGCATGTTGCATTGGAATAATGATTAATGGACTAATAAAACTTTCACAAGGGAAGTTTTGCCTATTACTCTGAAAAGTCTCGAAATAATACAGGAACCTGAAACAGGACTATTGTTTAGAACACACCAAATTTAAAGGTTGGAAATTTGAAGAGGAAGAGTCTAAAATCTGGACTTTCTCTTTGGATTTTGTTGTCAAAAACATTGATTGAACAAAATGACAAGATGTCATGTTGGTGACAAAGCTCAAATAAACAAGCAAGCAATGATTACCAGGAATAGAAAGAGGTTTCCTCGGAGAAGAGAGCCTTCATTTGTGCATGACCCTTTGGTACGACACCCTGGGAATGGTGTAAGGGACTAGAGAGATTTAAATCCGGTATCCTTGAATTGTGATAGGAAAGGATTGAGGAAAAGCCACATATTTCTACCCTTGGATTACAGTGGGAGAATGATGGTACAAATTTTACGCCCCAATGGATTGAACTTTGAGGTTTACAGTGGGGGGCAACCTGGCTAAATGTTTCTTCAGAAAACCAGTCAAGCAAGAAGGTGTTGTAGTACATCAGTGATAAAGCCTTAATAAACTTTGAGTAATGATAACCAAAGTGGAACCATCGAAAAGAATAAAATTCTGTAAACATCATTCACACATGTCTATTTAGGAGCATTTGATTCATTTTTTGATCATGTCATCCTAATCATTAGGCATAATTAGGTTCATTATACAGGTCATGTTCCCTAGAGAACAAATCAGTGAGATAGCAGATCTTCCCTTCCTGCACCGACAGTGAAGCAGATCGAAGGCACCAGCCTTGCCTTCCTCGATTATAGTGGAGCAGGTTGAAAAATAGCAGATCTTACCTTCCCGCACTGACAGCGAAGCAGATCGAAGACCCAGATCTTATCTCCCTTAGCAGCAGTGGAGTAGGTTGAAGATTACAGATCTTATCTCCCTAAGCAGTAGTGGAGCAGATCGAAGATGGCGAATCTTATCTTCCCCAGGAGTAGAGAAGCAGATTTAAGCCACTAGTCCTGTCTCCTTGGTCAGCAGTGGAGTAGGTTGGAAATAACAGATCTTATCTCCCTAAGTAGTAGTGGAGAAGATTGAAACCAGTTTTCCCAGGCAATGCAGTTGAACAAATTAAAGCCACAATGGCGAATCTTGCTTCCCCGACATTGCAGTTAAAAAGATTAAAGCCACAACGGTGAATCTTACTTCCCAAGCGGTGCAATGGAACAGATTAAAGCCACAACGGCGAATATTACTTCCCAAGCGGTGTAGTGGAACAGGTTAAAGCCACAACGGCGAATCTTACTTCCCCAAAATTGCAGTTAAAAAGATTAAAGCCACAACGGCGAATCTTACTTCCCTGGCGATGTAGTGGAATAGATTAAAGCCACAACGGCGAATCTTGCTTCCCCAACATTGCAGTTAAAAAGATTTAAGCCACAACGGTGAATCTTACTTCCCTGGCAGTGCAGTGGAACAGATTGAAGCTACGACGGTGAATCTCGTTTCCCTGACATTGCAATAGATTGAAGCCCAACGGCGAATCTTACTTCTTTAACAGTGTAGAGGAACAGATTGAAGTTACGACGGCGAATATTGTTTCCCCGACATTGTAGATTGAAGCTACGACAGCGAATCTTACTTTCCTGAGAGTGCAGTGGAATAGATTAAAGCTACGATGGCGAATCTTATTTCCCTGACATTGCAATTAAAAAGAGTGAAGCTGATAATCCTATCTCCCTACAGTCGCAGTGGAGCGGATTAAAATAACAGATCTTATCTTTCTGAAGTTGCAGTAGAGTAGATCGCATCAGTTCTTATCTCCCTGAGGTTACAGTGGAGCAGACCAAAGAATTACAGATCTTATCTCCCTAAGCAGTAGTGGGGCAGATCGAAGATGGCAGATTTTACCTCCCTGAGGTTATAGTGGAGTATATTGAAGCCACTAATCCTATGCCCCTGAAGTTTCAGTGGAGCAGATTAAAATAAAAGATCTTATCTCTCTGAAGTTGTAGTAGAGTAGATCGCATCAGATCTTATCTCCCTATGTAGTAGTGGAGCAGATTGAAGACGGCGGATTTTACCTCCCTGAGGTTACAGTGAAGTATATTGAAGCCACTAATCTTATCCCCCTGAAATTGCAGTGGGGCAAACTAAGAACGGCGAACCTTACTTCCTAAAAGTTACGAGTTGTAAATCATATCTTCCATACGTTGCGGTGGAGTGGATTTAGGCACCAATTCCTATACCTCTGAAGATATAGTAGCATGGAGTGAGGCTACTTGAAGAAGAACACCAAGATCCCGCATGACCAGGCAAATTTGGCATTATTAAAGTCTTTGCTTTATTCCCGTTACACGACAATGAGCAAAGAGGGGCAGTTGTAATAACCCAAATTTGCCCGGCCCAAATCAGAAATAAATCAACAAAAAAAATAAAAAATAAAAAATAGTCCAAAAACAGTCCATTTACAAACCCAAAGTCTAACCTAACCCACCATACCCAAATACATAGCCCAATAATAACTAACCCATTTACTATACCCAAAATTGACCCAATTGGATCCAAGTGGCCCAACTCTTTGTTCAGAAACCCTAGAGTTCCAGATTATTCTGGTGCAGCAGCAGTAGCAAGCTTTTGCTTCCACGCCGTAGGTGAACTGGGGCTCTTCTCCGCACGTGCAGCGCTTACACGCAGGGACGTTTTCTCCAGGCTGGTAGAGTACCTGCAAAGGTACGTAAGAAAGCAACAGCAAAAGGATATAACAGAATGTGGAGGTGATTTTTTTTTCTCTTTTATTTTCTATAAATTAGGCTATAAAAAGCCAAGCAAAATACTGTAAAAGGGGACAGAAATTGGAAATCAAAAAATCAGAGAGAGAAATTCGAAATATACAAGGTGATTCAAACTTACGCTTTCGCTTTTCTTAATATTTTATTTTGCTTTCAATCTTTTTCGGTGTTTTGAGTGTGATTATTCAACAAAAAATAAATAAAAGAAGGGAGATCAGAGAGAATATAAGCGTACCTAGAGGCTGGATTTTTGCTCTCTCCACAGCCATCAGATTTGAAGCGAAGATCAGAGGTCTTCGAAGGCGATGAATAGTCAGAGCGGCGCAAAGTGAAACTGCTGCTCTTTAGGTTTTTAGGAGCATTAAAAGGTTTAGCTTTAGATCTTTAAAAGCGGTCATTAAAACGCTGACGTTAAGACTCAATGAAATGACTTCGAAATGGCGCCGTATTGATTTTTACCCAGCAACCCGTGCGCGACCCGATTCGCTCCATGGGGGATTCTCGCTTTACTGGTTAAATGGGTTATTTATCCCTCTGGTCCCTCCGCATTGGAAATGTGTTCAAATTTGGTCCGTGTCACTGCACCGCATTTTTGGGGATGGAATAATTTCCTATTTTCCCCCCTTCGTAATTCGTGAATTGCAGTTTGACCCTCCGTTTCTTTTAAACTACATTTGTGGCCTATTAATTTGGTTTTGTCTGCAGTTTAGTCCCTTTCGTTTTTACTATTCAGTAATATTATTACTAATCTATTATTATTATTAGCATCATTGTGGTTTTCTTCTTACTTATTTTTTATATATGTTGTTTTATTTTTTATTTCTGTGTTACTTTATTTATTTATTCATTTTCTTTGTATATTGCCCTTATTTTAAATATATATGCTATATGTAATTTATATTTTATATGGCATGTTTTAAATTATTTCATAATTTGCTTTTATTTGTCGTTATTTATTTATTTTAAACTTTTATATATAATCTATGTTTATATACATATATATATATCACTTTATATATGTTATTTTAAAAAATTTGTTTATTTTCAAATTATTTTAATTCCAATTTTCTCTTTTATAGATTATATTAAACCTTTTATTTATTATCTTAACCTAACTTATAAGTCTAATTATTTTAAGTTACTTTACATATTATTTTATTTTAAATTATTTTACATATTACTTATTTTAAAATTAACCTATACTATTTACTATTGTAATCATTATTATATTGGATTATATTTCTATTTTCCTATTTATATATACATTACTTTATTATTTACTAGTATCTTTAAACTAGTTTTATTATACATATATGTATGTACGTAATGTATATAATATTTAATTTTAAACTTTATATATTTTTATACCTATTGCTATATAAATATGCTTTACTTATTTTAAATATCCACATATATTTAGTTTATTTCACTTTTGCATATTAGTATATATTATTACTTACATGAAGTTTTCACTCCCTACAAATTACGTATTTTAAATTAATATATGTATATTATTTTGTGTATTTGATTTTCTTCTTATATGATTTTTATTTTAAAATTTATTTGGACACTATCATTTTATGTAGTATTTGTTTTTAACCTTATTTTTAATTTATTTCAAATTTTCATACATACATGATTTATTTTAAATATATTTTAATATTTAATTTCCCTTCCTTCATGTTATTCTTCAAAACTTGTTGCATTTTTTTTGTATTAATTTGCTTGGAGCTTCGTTTAAGATTAATTTTTAGTTCACTAGCTTTTGAATATTAAAGTTATTATTTGTATGTGATGTGAGATAATTGCTCTTACGCGTATCGTATTGCTTGTTCGTATCTATTGATCCTTTGCCATTCATTAGCATACATTTTGGCTTACGAACTATCATTTCACGTTGTACATTATTATTCAATCGTTTTTTCAAAAGATTACAAATGACAAAGTTATTTCTTACAAAAGTTTCCAAAAATAACGCGACAATCAGAATTTGGGATCCTCGAAATGATTGTGTCCTAACTTACTGGATTCCAATCTTCCTCGGGATCTAGGAAACCGAATATCCTCTTTAATTAAAGCATAAATAATAAACTCATTCTCGGGAAGTCGATATGTTGTGTCCTAACTTATTAGATATGACATATCCTTTCCTCGAGACGAGGATTCTTTTAACAAAAACAAATAAAGGCAATATTCGATATTTAGGAATTTTGTGAAATCGAACCCTAACTTACTGGGTTTTGATTTTCTCATTTGACCCAAATAATCAGATACCCTTCTCAAAATGTATAGGTCTTAAAAGTCAAGAGTTAAACTTAATTTTGCAGATTCAAAACGTTACACTCTAACTCACTGAGTGTGACAATTTATTTCTATAAAATAAGTGAGTCTCATTATCTAATTCATTTCATTCAAATATTCTTTTCAAAGGATCGTATTTTAAAATATTTTCAAGTTTTTGATACTAAGACATTAAACAATCAATTCGGTACCAATTTTGGGCGTCACGAGGGTGCCAACTCTTCCTCGTGCGTAACCGACTCCCGAACCTGTTTTCTCAAAATTCGCAGACCTAAAATTATTTTCAAGATGATCCGATCACATCTCAATAAAATATCGGTGGCGACTCCCATTTTCATTTCCAAAGCCGATCCCGTTTTTCAAAATTAAAAAGTGGTTTCTACACCGATGACTTCTTAAACTTAGAAAACTGTGAGCTCGATGCACATCTTGAATTTTTTAAAAGGAAAACCATTATTCAAGAACTGGGTTTTGTATTTCCAATGGATAGTGGAGGTGAAGTTTGGAAAATAGTGCATGCTCATTGTTAGAGTATGCCCAAATATCAATCATGGGATGATTGTAATCACATACTCATTTTACCTTGTTTGTTAATAGAATGCATTGACATTGTAATTTCAGTTTCTTTTTTTTTGTGTGTGTATAAATAAATTGGTCAATAATAAAGTCATGAGAATAATATGATTATTCTTAAAAGGTCTCTAGTCAAGTATTATTGTGGGCTTGGACAATGATAATGCATTGAGACTAATGTGTAGTTGATTGATGACAAAGTGTTGTCATTAGCATAGATATGCCAAAACTAATACATAAGAATGTGTTAGAGAACAACATACTGGACTAACCCACTATGAATATGTTTCTTGGATTATTATGTAATAGTCACAACATTACTCGTAGTGATAATTATTTATATGATCCTCATACTTGAGATCATTGTTGTCTCAACATCGTGAATTGTATATTTTGACACAGTTAAACATCTACCATTACAGGTTATACTATAAAGACGGATGTTGGGTATGCCATAATCTATGTAGTGGGAGATGATTGATCAATATAGGATTTGTCCCTCCTACATAATGAGAGCAATATCTTAGGCCTCTTGATGAAGTGAGACTAGAAATGCATGGCCATGCTCGAATAAGTTGATATGAGATATCACACTTATTTGTTTATTATAGTCTACTTAGAATATTAAGAAATGTGAGATTAGACTATGCAAGTGTGACTATTCCATGATTTGTGTCTAATCTAGATATTGAGGATAAAAGGGTATAATACATGAAAAAATTGTCATAGAAAGTTTATCTCGAATCATGACTTCTTGTAACTTGGATAGCAATGATGCATTCCTAGATGCCACTCATTGCTTGTAATATTAGAAATGTTCTAGTATTACTACTAATGTTACAAGAGCCTACAGGGTCACACCCTATAGTTGAAGCAATCAAAATCCAAGTAGATTTGATATTGTATTTAGTTGTCACATGAATTAAATTAATTTTTGAATTAATTTAATTTGATGGTTAAATATTGAACACATTCTACGTACAAAATTCTTGTACACAAATAAAGAACATAGTTCAAACAAATATATGAATTTGATTCATATAAAATATTACTTAGATATAGTTTACTAAAATTATTAATATAAACAGTTATAATAATTTTAGTCAAAATAAAAAAGGGCATGGGAAGTGATATTCTCTTGAAAAGAATATATTTTTTCTTGACTTTCCATTTGTTTCTCTAAAAATAAGAGAATAATCTCATATTTTTTAAATCAAAGAAAATAAAAGGAAAACAATCCCTTAATGTGTTAAGGTTTCCAAGAGAAAAATTAAGAAAAAGGTCTAGCAGACGTTTTTAACATACTTTCTGAAAAAGTTCAAGAGTCTTTTTGTTGTTCGTTCTTTGACTGGGATGATTACATAAAGACCAAGACGTTATTGTTGCTACTTGGAATCAACATCTTCGAACGAGATCCTATCAACAACTTTATTCGTCGCTTTTCAGTTTTGAAAGGTATATTTTTCAACCCTTGTTCCAACATGGCTCCATGGATCCATGGCTGGGGATCGCTAGAATAATTTTTCTGCTATACCATGGGGCATACCAACGATCCAACAGTCACAAGTGGGAAAATTTCGGCAAGCACCCATATGAACCATCGTGCATCCCAGTAGTTCAAGAATTTTATTCATCACTCAAAGTGTATGAGGCCAAAAGACCATTAGGCGAACCTTGGTCGTATGTTACTATTAAAGGGAAGGAGATTTTAATTTCGAGTCCAAAGATTTGTAGGTTTTATGAGGTTCCGTTTTACATGTATGATTTTATCCAAAGAATTGACCTAAAATTTGCCGAAACATTATCTTAGAGGAAGTAATAGATTATTTAACTAAGGCGAAAAGTGAATGGCAAAGAGATTTAGCTACCAATTTACCGATATTCTTCCATCCATCGAGCATGATTCCTTTAGCAAAGCTATGGGTACAATTCATTTTTTCTCACATATACCCCACTATGGATAGTTCTAACATCACTACATTTCTAGCTACGATGTTACACACTAATTTGCAAAATGAAAATATTTTAGTTGGAACATGGATACATCGAAGCATGATCCGCTGCATCCACGAAGAAAAAGTGGGACTCCTCTTTCCACATCTTATAACCACCCTGTCCAAAAAGGAAATGGTTCCCATGGGACGATCTAAATGATGGTTGTGCCCAGCTACACATTCAATTTGAAACTCAATCTATAAGCAACTCATCATAACCAATCACAAACAATTTAGTGAGAGAAAGAGGAAAAATGTAACACAAAAAGAAGATCCCCCTCCTCTAAAGAAACAAAGGGCGTCGAAACATCGACAAAAATAGGTTCACCAACCGTACTCATGATGTTGAAAGGATAAAGTAATGGATGCACAAGGTAGGACCGTTGTTCGAGGATTATGCTAGACAACAAAATTTGAAGATGCCCAAATTTCCAAACCTTGAAATTAATCAATTTCTAGACTCGCATACCAACGAGGAAGAGGACCCAAAAGAGGAGGACAAAGAGGAAAACGACGCCGATAAGGACACAAAAGAGTAAGGAACCTGAGTCCGACTAAGAGAGAAATTAAATTTTAATTTTCTTATTCCAAGTATTTTATTTTGAGACTTTAATTATTTCTAGAATTTGGACAATTTTAATTATGTTTTGATTTCATTAAAAAAAATTGAACTATTTATCTAGTCTAGCTTATTTTTACTTGGGACTTGTAATTTTATTTTGGATGATTTTATTTTTACTTTTAGACTTTATTTATTTATTTATTAGTTTTCCTATTAGCTAATTTCTATGTAAGAACCTCGTATGGTATAAGGCACTACAGTTGGGGGCAAAATCGACTAGAGGAGCACCACCCGAACACATCCGAGGAACTTCAAAGCTCAAATCGGGTAGTCTGTTCTCTTATCTATTGGGTACACATTAGGGACAATGCACCAACTAAAGTGTGGTGAGTAACATAGAAAGTTTTCAAAAATTTTATGCTTTTATTAGTTGTTTTCGTTAATTTTTTGTTCTGTGTATTGTTTGTGCACAAGCTTGTAGTTATACAAGTGATTGGTTATGATGATGTAAATAGGATCCTGTGTTTAAATTGTAAATTTAACTGATAGCAATTGATTTTATTTTGTTTAATATTACATTAATTTGTTCATTTTGTTACATTGTGAATAGTTGATAGTGTGTTAGGTACACCAAATAACAAATAGGTACATAAAAAGAAAATGTGTTTGTCCGAATAATAAGTTGTTAGAGTTCTAATATTTAGTTATTGTAGTCCATGAATTGAGACACTTTGGGATGAACTAAGGCATTGTTTGGTAGGAAATTTTAAGCCAAAAAGTTGACCTTAATTTAAAATCCTTAGTACCCTAATTTTCGACCCTAAATCCCTATTTCTTGTTGAACCAAAATGGAAGCCATAAGCCTTAAACATAATCTCTTGATTCAATATTCTTGATCCCTGCACGAATTTAAACTTCAGGCTATTGATATTGAGGGTTAGGTAGATACAATATGGTGGTTTCAGAAATAAAAGAAAAATAAGAGTGAACCTAAGAGATAGTATAGTATGGTGAGTATAAGAGTCTTACAAAATTGTAGGAAATCGAAAAAAAAAATAATCAAAAGTAATAAAGTTTGAAAAAGGCTAAAATAGCCAAGTGAGAAGTTCTTGAAAAAATAGAAAAGCAAAGTGAGTGAAAAAGAAAGAAAAGAAAAATTCCTTATTTTTGCACCTAAGTCTCGCTAAGATGATTGTATTCACTAATATTGTACTATACTTTAGGAATTAGAGGGAAAAGTTAGTTGAGGGAAAGGGATACAAGGTGGTGAGCTAAAGGGTCTAATTGGGGAAGTACCGAGGTCAATATAATATACTAAACTATTTTTGTGCTTAAACTATTTTGTTGTACTTGTTCTTTAATTCCAAACCAACCTAAGCCGTAGAACGTTACAAGCTGAAAATACCTATGTAACCTAGGTGATACTATTCATAGATGAAAATTAGTTGAATTTTGACATTTCTAATTACTTGTATTCTTCAAGCATAAATGTAAATTTTGTGTACCTATTTCGATGGATTAATGTACTTGTCATTCTTGAATTTGTTTACTTTGTAATTTTATGAACAAATGTGCGCGATATTAAAGATCGAGAGTTAATTGTATATTGTTTTAGAGTTATTTATTAACATTGTTCTGTGTACATAACTCCGACCTAACCTTTGTACGAGGCATGCTCAAGAACTATTTGGTTTTATTTTTCTTGTTTTGTGAGTTTTTATATATTTTTTGTTGCTTGAGGACAAGCAACAACTTAAGTGTGAGGGAGTTTGATCTGCCACAATTTATTGTGGCAAATTAAGGTCTTTTCGGCACTTAATGAGCTTGTTTTCTAGTGTTTTTATATGTTATATCATTTAGTATTTTAATTTGAATCAAAGTCCCAGTAGAAGAATCAATTAGAATAAATAATAGATTGACTGGTTCCAAAGATGAAAATTCTTCTAGATGGTCATATAGTGGAGGCGGGTGCTCTAGAAGAGACCCAAGACATAACTAATAAGTAAAACTCAAGAATATATTCAAGTACTTGAAATTGAAGATTTAAGTAATGAAATTAAAGAAATCTTGATAAGTTATGTCAATTTGAGAAAATGTGGAACCAAATGATAAAACTGCTTAACAATAATATTGCATGCAAAACCATTGTCGAAATAAAAGGAGAATCTTAAATAAATCTATTGAGAAATATAGATATGGAATAGGTTGGTCAAAATAGAAAGACGCAACACAAATACAATTAAATTCGTGGAGTTTTTGGACCAATAGTACAAGTATCTAAAGGTATAAAGCCAGTAAATGTACAAATGAAGTAGTTTTGCAAAAGCGGAATAAAAATGTGAAAGTTTTTCACTAAGCCCTGACATTGATTATGAAAAGATATTTTATTATTTTGTGCAGGATACAATAACCTTTAGATATACTATTAAAATGACAGTTCATAAAAGATTTAACTTGCTTCTAATGGTTGTTGTTACAACCTTTTATGAATCACTATATAGTAAAATTTATATTAAAATCCTTGAAGGATTTAAAATGCCGAAGCATATTGAAATTATCGAAAATTTTTCATTATATGAATTGAAATAATTGAACATATGTGGTAAATTTGACTTAGTCAATATTAGTTGAAAGAGGATTATAAAATGATCAAAATATCTATTTGTATTTTTATAGAGGTATCATGATTAAAATTTGTTATGATTATTATTGAAACTCCTAAACAAATCAAAATATATTTCCCCAAAATTCTCTCACTCATGACATTCAAAAGAATGTTGATATAAATACTTACCAAATACGTTCAAATGGTCATTTGAAAAGCTAGTATTCAAGATTGAATACATATTTATTTTGAGTATGATCCTAATAATTTGAGTTATTTATGGTTTGTTATCTTGTAGGGACTAAATTGAAGGCAAAAGGAAATTTAGGGGAAAAAGCATGAATTTAAAGATAAAATGGGTCAGCATGCAAAATAAGAAAGAAGTGGTGCCAAAAATGCAAAGTGTGGAAGGAAGACTTGGGGGCAAAAGTGCAAAGAAGAGATTTTATAAACACAAGAGTCTATTTAAATTTTAATTATATTAGGATTATTGTTAAGATTATTTAGATTTAATTTTAGTTTTTATCTTTATTTATCTTTATTTATCTTTTAGAATTTAAATTAGGAATAGACTAGGTTTTCTAAGTACTATAAATAGGGGATGGAGTGACACAAATTAACACTCTTTTTTTTTGTAAAAACTCCCTTTTCCAAAAAGCTCTAGTTTTTGTTCCTTTATTCAATAAAATTCTATTTTGTTAAACTTATTTCTTTTTTCCCGAAAAGCATGAGCCATTAAACTCATCTAGCCAAAGGTTATCGAGATTCCCTGAAAAGGGTTCATGAGGTTTAGAATCCGCACTTAGCCTTCTCAACGAGTATTCATCGTTTCTCTGCATTACGGGACTGATGCTTCCGTCCATGTCCCTTCAAAAGTAATCTTTTCATCTTGTGCAAAGGCGGCCGCTTTGTATGTTTTGGGAAGGTTGCACAATCGATTCGTTAGCTTACTGCGTCAGTGGTTGTCGAGCCCAAGAGACAAAATGGAGTGGCATTCGCCATTGAGAAGTGATGATCTAGTGTAAGACGGTCCCACAAAAGTGACGGTTGGCTAGAGTTAGGTTCCTCTAAATTGTAAATCTTAAATCTAAGTGGAGCTGGTGGTCGTAGGCATCCTCTTGCACTATAACGTGCTTATTCTGTTCAAGAAGGATTACCTAAAAGCCTAGGATTGAACCCAAGGAGGATCGAGATAACCAGAGGCTGAAATCTCTCAATCAAAGGATCTATTTTCTCAATTCTATTTCTTTTTACAATTTCTATTTTAATTTACGCAATCTCAATTCATCCAAACTTTTAATTCTATTTTTTTTCCAAGTATGCCGCTTTTCTTGGGCAAGACTGTGCTCAGGATCTCAAGGAACAAGAAATTGTGCAAGTTCAGTCCCTGAGGATTTGACCTACTTCCCTTATACTATTCTTTTCGTTATTTTATAGGGATAGAATATTTTTGGTGCTCTCAACGACGTATCAAAACTCTTTAATTTGAAACATTTAAGGCTTCAAAATATGATTAAAAAGACATTTGCTGTTTTAAAAAATATTTTCATATTAACATCACATTATTATAGCATAAAAATAAGGTTGGATCATACTAGCATATTTCATATTTCATAACTTCAATTATAAGTGAAATTGAAATTATCTATAATTCAAAAAGTACATGAAAAGGAGATTTTCATAATATTAATTATGCATATTCAAAATCAAATGATAATGAACTTGGTTAAGGACCAAGAGATAATGACAAGGAGCATATGTTAAATATTAAATAGAGAATAACTCAAAAAATTCACTAGAATAATTAGATAAAATTGCATATCTTGTTTATTTTTCTTATTATTTTTATTAGTAATCATATTATCAACTACTTTTTAAACTAACATAATACATATGATGTTTTATTTTAATTTTGTTACTTGTTTACAAATTATTTTATCATACTAGAAATTGTCATAGTAATTAATATTTTTTAAATATAAATTATGTAATTGTGTAATTACAATTTATACTACCAAACATAACATAAAGAATTATGATGTAATTACACTCTCTTAACCAAACACATATAGGAAATTACAATTATTTACAATTACAAAAGAGTGTAATTACTACTCTAATAATTATATTTCATTCAATTAATCTATGTTGTCCAATCGATTACTCTATACTGTCCAAAGACATTGTTAGTGCAACACCCCTATATCTGATCCGACCCTTAAAACCTAATATAGGAATATTACATTTGGTGCCAAAGAAATCTTGGGGAATCACTATGTATTTTGAACATTAAACGATATGATTTTCATTTAAACAATCTGGTAATATTATATTAGAAGTTTAAGGGCATTATTAGTTAACCGAGTATTTTTAGAAATGATTTTCAATCAATATAGGGGACAAGTATCGATACTAAAACATGAGGTATCGATACCTGTAGAAGAGTATCTATTCCTCTGCTGAGTACCGATACCAAAATAGCATTCTGGAACTCCAAATTTTCAAATGAAAGTATCGATACCTTAGGCCTAGGTATCAATACCTAGCCTTCAATATTGATACCAAAATTGCATTCTGTTTTGAAAATTTTTTATTTTAGGGATAAAGTATTGATACATTACCCCTAGGTATTGATAACTTGGGTTATAATGAGAAAAAAATAATTGGAAAATTGCTAAAAAACCCGTACATTGTTTCAAAACAGTCAAACACTTCAAAACAAAATCAATTAACGACAAACCCATTAAAATTCTTAACAGTAGCCCAATAATAACATCATATATGCATGCATATGTTAAAATTTTATAAATCCATTTCAAAAGCTAACAAAATATGTCGTTAGATCACTAAAGTAACAAGGTTTCCAAAGTTTGCATTTTAGTCCATCTAACATTCAACAATACCAAGAACTTATGTACATGTCATACTAACCCCAAAATTCATACATACAATCTTTCCTCTTGGAGTGGTGATGAGATGGGATGCACTCGACCTCGATATTATCTCAACGAGATCTATTGTACCTACGAGTTAGAAAATCAATGCAGTCAGTCTGTGAAGACATAGTAAGTACTTTAAAATTTTCAAAATATACTACTAAGAAAATTAAATTATATTCATTATATAGACATATAGTTCATATCAAATTAGTCCCTAAAGTTTAATATTTTCCAAAAATCATACTTACCATTACTTACCATAACCCATTAATTGATAATATCTTAATTACGACATTGTAACCAAATGTAGACTAGCTAAACACTTAGGGTATACTGAAAATGAATCGATAATGCACTTTGTTAATACATATTATATGTAACATCCCAAAATTTAACTCAATAAAAATGTAGAATATATCAAACATAGGGAATTAACCTAATGGTTAGTCATTAAATATAAAAGCTTAAAAGTTAGTTGGACATTCCAAGTTCAAGTAACATCTTTTACAAACTAAATAAATTCTTGTAAAATTCCCCATTTTTAATGTATTGCTACCCAAGCCTAGTAAACCTAGGTATAAATACAATTTTTACTCAAAATAATCAGCCCTAACTCTATTTTATTCTACCTTAGTCGTCCCTAACCTCCTCTCCCTCCCTTGATCTTTATTTTCTTTCTTTTCAGCTTCTCCTAGCATTGTTGTTGTCGCACCTACCACCAACATTCACCTTTGATTTTTCTTTTCGTTATCTTCAAGATTGAGCATTATCTCCATCCCTATCTTTCTGTCATTTTTGTTCAATTGGAACAGCCCTAAAATTGAAATCTTGAGTCTCCAAGATCAATTCCAACCTTGCCAAGAAAGTGCCATTGCCGCACATCTCCATTAGCTTGTGTAAGATCTCTATTTCTTTTAATTTCTTGGGTAATCTTGCAATTTAAAAAAAAATTCTAGATCTAAAATTTGGGGATTTTAAATTTTTTTAAAGGTATTTTCCATCTTTTAATTATATCTCAAATTGTTTTAAAATTTAGCCCCAATTCTAGCCACCATCGGTGATGGTGCATGCACCTAAAGGTGGGAAAAGGGGTTTCTTTTATTTCTTGAATCTTTCCCATTTAATTCCAACCATAATTTAAGTTCTTGAACCCTCCTAATCAGCTATTAAACCCATGTTAATTAGGGAAAAATGTTTTTGATCGTTTGGCCATTTGAAACTCACAAATCAGGAAGCGTAAATGCAATTAAGTCTAAAATTGATTGTTGCTTCGACATAGTTGTAAGGTAAAGGTTATGGGTTGACTAAATGAAGGAATTTAATTATTATTAGATACTGATTTTCTAGTATATTATTCAATTACATGCTGACCCAAATGTCACAAATCAATCGTAAAGCTGAAGAATGATCGTACGTAGAGTTCGCATCGATACAATGTCAAAAATCTAACTATTTTGAATTAATAAAATAACTATAATTTTGATGATTGGTTTGAACTCATAAGTGAGTAATTGGGGGATTTTTAAAAGGTAAATTGATTGAATTTATACTGAATTTTGGTTTAGAATCGTACAAAGGTTTATTAAGGAAAATTGGAAGTTTCACTAATGTGCTGCGAGAAAGGAAAAAATAAGGTGTGGGTCCTAAACTCCTAAATTTTTTTGATACTGATAATTTTCATATTACATTTGATTAATTATCTTTCTAATTGTATTGGCTTAATAGCCAAAATATTAGTTTTTTTAGTGGCCAAACCAGGTACACTTCAAGCCTTAAAAGATTGATGTGTTAGCAAAATTGCTAGTTTGACAGTATGAATGTGTGATTGAGATTGTTATGAATAATTTATTATGTGTTATGAGAATGTTTGATTGAATGGCATGAATTATTGAAATATTAAGTTTATGCATGATTTAAATGTTTGAGGAATTTGTTGTCATGTACATTGAAAAGGTTGCTATTTATGCACAATGAAATTCGTAAAGTATGTGAAGTTAAATGATATTTATAGATACCATCATAATGGTAATTTGAAAGTTGGAAATCTTTTTCCATTTACTGAAAGTATGTGATTATTGAGGGCACGTTGAGCATGTCAAATTAAATTTGAAAAGTATTGAAATATGATTATCTGTAAGTTTGTATGACATGTTGCATGTGCATTGGGATGGGATTTTATGGTTGACGGAGGAGTTTCGTAGAGTACCATGGCATATTAAGTCCGCATATTTTCGTAGTTAGTGCACTGCATTTGAAGTATGGAGGGGATTGGTGATTATATCGCATTATTTGTTATTTTTCAGTTTTACTGTATTATTGATTATTGGTGGTTTTATCACATTGAGCTCTGCTCATATATATTGGAGTTTGGTAGACGGGTTTTGGGAAACTCACGGTTTGCAGCAGATGGTATAGGTAGGATCTCACATGTGCATTTGTCACGATCATGTGCATTTGAAATTACTATTGATAATGTTTGATTGTGATATTGGTATCTCTATGAAATTGTTTGTATGAATGCTTAATACTTGCTTGTTTAGTCTCACACTGAGCTTGTTAAGCTCACCCCATTACCTCAACTTCTCAGGTAATGATCGAACTTAGGATCAAAATTGGCATGCGGACGACGGACTTCACCTCTTCATATTATTTAAATTTAATTATATTTTTAGGTTATTTTACCATTATTATTTTGTTTTGGATTGTAAAGTTTCTTTAAACTGTGGTTTGGGACTTTTTGAGACTTTTGGGGTTTTCATGCTTGCATGACACTCATATTTGGTATAGATACATGGTTTTTCTATATATATATATATAAATGGACTATGCATGATATATTGCTAAGTTAATAATTTGACTAGTAATGGTACATTTCAGCTGCTATGAACATAAATGATTTTTCAAAGGCAACGCCGTCTATAAGGTTTTTTAAAAACTCACCCAATTCACTAATTTGACCTAATCATGGTTGGACTAAGTAAATGGAAGTTTTCCAAAGTAAAAAAAAGAAACCTCGATTTTACAAAAGAGGTTACTTGTAGGTTTTAAACTATCGATACAGAGGTTCGACACTAAGGTGTCCAATGTGGCCTACACGATTCGGCCATAACGTCTAGGTTGGGTTTTGGAGGTTACATTTAGTGGTATCAAAAGCCTTGGTTCAAAACCTTGGACTAAGTTCTTAAATATTTTTAAGTAAGTCTGAATGCATAAGTTCTTAAATCTTTTTAAGTAAGTTTGAATGCATGCATACATAAAAGGGAAAATTTTGGGGGAAAAACAAACCACAGTAGATTTGAAAAAAAAAGCTTTATATAGGAAATGATGAAGTCCGAAGGTCCGATGCGAAGTCCATAGAAATAGTAATGAAAATTTAGTAAGATTAGAGAGATTATTGTATAAAACTTTAATGAAATAATTATAAATTGTGAGTGCAAAAAAGACTAAACAAAGTATTAAAAGCTCCCACTTGTAAATTGTAGATTCGTAAAACCCAGAAATGAACGCATGTGTAAATTGTAGATTCATGGCAGGAGGGGCCAAATGGGGTGACCTCTAAGGGCTCTGGTTGATTCAGCTGCATCGTTGGGGCCAGAATAGGATAATGAAAAGAATGAGGTTAATAGTGAACCCATTACTAATGGGGGAATATAAAAAATGGGAAAAATGATGATCACTATGTTGAGAATGATCCAATAACTTAGGCTTTATTGAGGGCCTTGAATAAGGTTGTTGGGGTTCTAATAGAAGGTGTTAGTCATGGGACGATTATTGAAAAGCTCCGCTCTAGTGGGGCAAAATTGTTTAGGGGTATTGCTGGAACTACTCCTACAGTGGCTAAGTACTGGATGGAGGCCACTGAATAGATTTTGGAGGATTTAGACTGCACTCCTGAGCAGAAACTTAAAGGTGTCGTGTCTCTATTAAGGGATGAGGCAAATCAGTGGTGGAAAACAGTGGTTAGGGGTACACTGTCAGAGCATATTAATTGGGCTTATTTTCATGAGGCCTTTCAGGGTAAGTATGTGGGCCCTCACTATGTGGAGGCCTGACGGTTTGAATTTATTGAACTTAAACAGGGAGACAAGACAGGTTTTAGTATGAGATGGAATTTCTAAGGTTGAACCGCTATGCACCTAGTATGGTGGTGTCTGAACAGGAAAAGAGTTTTCGTTTTCATGAGGGTCTAAGGTATGACCTCAAGGTTTAGGTGGCCCTGGACCAAGAGCATGTGTTTGAGGATTTGGTCAAGAAGACCAAGATTATTGAGGAGATTAAGCATGTAGAGTGCAAGAAGAAAGGGAAACAAAGAGATCAACCTAAAAGAGAAACAGGACCTACTGGCCCAAACCCGTGACCTATTAAGCGAGACAGAGAGGCTAGACCACCGCAAAATAGGGAAGCACTGGAGTATTTTCAGAGGCGCCATCTAGGTGAGTGTTCAATAAGGATGGGTGCTTGTTTGGTATGTAGTTCAATGGAGCATAAGATTAGGGATTTTCCTCGTTGTTAGGATCAGGTGGAAGCTCCAGCTCAAAATCAAGGCCCAGTTGGAAGTCAAAATCAGAGAGGTAATTAGGGTGCTCAAAGGGGTCATAATCAGAATTGAAATGGGAATAGTAATCAAGGTCAAAGAGCACCAGCTCAAGGTTTACGTGGCTAAGCACCAAGAAGATAGAGATGCAGTTGACGTCATAGTAGGTACCTTTAATATTTACTCGATACCTTATTTTTGATTGATATAGGATCTACCAATTCGTATGTTGTTTGTAATGTGACTATAAAATTGGGAATTGGGGTAAAGGAAACTAAAACCACTGTAACTGTAGTTAGTCCCTTAGAATCTTCCACACTTGTGAATTGAATTTATAAAATATGCCCTTTAAAGGTTCAAGAAAAGGTGTTTCTTGCCGATTTGTTGGAACTTTCTTTCAATGAATTCGATTTAATTTTGAGAATGGACTGGTTGGTTGAGCATCAAGTTCAATTAGATTATGCATTGAAGAGGGTAACTTTGGTGACCGAGTCTAGGAAAGAAGTTATTATGGTAGGGGAATGTCGAAATTATCTGTCTAGTGTGATCTCTACTTTAGTAGCAAAAAAGATGGTGTGAAAAGGGTGCAAAATGTTTTTCGCTTATGTTCGAGATGCAAGCGTCCTTGATCCTTTAGTTGAAAGTATTCGTACAGTAAGGGAATTTCCTGATGTATTTCCCGAGGAACTGTCAGGGTTACCTCCGGAGAGGAAAGTGGAATTCGGAATTGAGTTGTTGTCGAGAACAACACCAATGTCTATCGCTCCCTACCGCATGGCACCAAAAGATCTTAAGGTGTTGAAGATGCAGTTGCAAGAACTACTGGATAGGGGTTTTATCAGACCCAATGTTTTGCCATGAGGTGCACTGGTTTTATTTGTGAAAACGAAAGATGGAACCTTACGATTGTGCATTGATTACTAACAACTAAATAAATTAACTATCAAGAATAAGTACCATTTACCAAGGATTGACATCCTATTCGATCAGTTCAGAGGTGCAACTGTCTTTTCCAAAATTTACTTAAGATCTGGGTATTACCAACTCAAAGTGAAAGAATATGATATCCCCAAAACCACTTTTAGGACTCATTATGGACATTACGAGTTCCTTGTCATGCCTTTTGGGTTGACTAATGCACTAGTAGCTTTCATGGACCTTATGAATCGTGTCTTTCAACCTTTCCTTAATTAGTTTGTTGTGGTTTTCATTGATGACATCCTTGTGTACTCTAAGATAGAGACCGAGCATGATCAGCATTTGAGAGTGGTTTTACAGATGCTCTGTCAAAAGCATTTTTTTGCTAAACTCAGTAAGTGTGAATTTTGGTTAAAGGAAGTGATGTTTTTGGGTCATGTGGTATCGACTGAGGGTATTCACGTAAATCCCAAAAAGGTTAAAGCTATACTAGAGTGGAGGCAACCAAAGAATGCTTCAGAAATTTAGAGATTTCTAAGTCTTTTTGGGTATTATCGAAGGTTTGTTGAAGGTTTTGCCTTGATAGTAGCCCCATTGACTAAGTTGTTGAGGAAGAATGCTCCTTTTAAGTGGGGAGATGAACAGTAGGCCAATTTCAAAAATTTGAAATTCGTGTTGATAGAAGCTTCCATTTTAATTCAACCAGAATCCGGTAAGGAATATATTGTGTATAGCGATGCTTCGCTTGTTGGACTTGGTTGAATCTTGATGTAGGATGGTAAAGTGGTAGCCTACGCTTCGAGACAACTAAGGTCACATGAAGGTAATTACCCTACTCATGATTTGGAGTTGGCAGCTGTTTTGTTTGCTCTCAAAATTTGGAGACACTACCTGTGTGGTGAGAAGTGTATTATTTACACCAATCACAAGAGTCTCAAATATCTCCTCATCCAAAAGAAACTTAATTTGAGGTAATAGAGATGGATTGAGGTTTTAAAATACTATGACTATACGATCGAGTATCATCCTGGGAAGGCCAATGAGTTGGTCGATGCCTTAAGCAGAAAGACAATGTCTGACTTGAGGGACATGTTTGCTCACTTGAGTTTCTTTGATGATGGTGGTATTTTTGCAGAATTAGAAGTAAAATCTACTTGGGTTCTGGAAATTAAGGATAAGCAGAGTTTGGATGGAACTATAACACCTCAGTTTAAACAGGTTAAGGATGGATCGACCAAGGACTTTGGGATTAACTCTGATGGAATTTTTTGCTTTAGATGGAGGTATTGTGTGCCTAATGATCATAATTTGAGACAATCTACACTTCAAAAAGCACATAGTAGCTCTTATGTTATGCATCCTGGTAGCATTAAGATGTATCAAGATTTGAGGGAAGTGTATTGGTGGCCGGATCCTAAACGTGAAGTGACCGAATTCATATCTAAATGTTTGACTTGTCGGCAAGTTAAAACGAAGCCTCAGTATCCATCAGGGTTGCTCCAACCAATTCAAATACCACGGTAGAAGTGAGAGATAGTGACAATAGATTTTGCTAGTGGGTTGCCCTTGACACCTACCAAGAAGGATTCGATTTGGGTTGTGGTGGATAGGTTGACTAAGTTTGCCCATTTTATTCCTATTCGTACTGATTATTCTCTCTCGAAGTTAGCTAAGCTTTATATTTCTGAGATAGTTAGATTGCATGGTGTGCCACTGTCAATTATTTCAGATCGGGATCCTAGATTCATGTCTCGATTCTTGAAGAAATTGCACAAGGCTTTGGGTACTCAGTTGGATTTGAGTACAGCTTTTCATCTACAACCTGATGGTCAATTGGAAAGGGTCATTCAGATTTTGGAGGATATGTTGAAGAGTTGTGTAATCGACTTTCAAGTTAGTTGGGAAAAACATTTACCTATGGCAAAGTTCGCCTATAATAACAATTATCTAGTATCCAAATGGCACCTTACGAATCTTTTTATGGTCATAAGTGTCGCTCGCCTTTATGTTGGACTGAAGTGGCTAAAAGGAAGTTGATTAACCCAGAATTGGTCATTGCAACCGAAGATAAGATTTGGATAATTCAAGAAAGACTGAAGGCAGCTTCATATAGATAGAAATCGTATACCGATTCGAAGCGCAAGGACATTGAGTTCAATGTGGGAGATTTAGTTTTTTCTTAAAGTCTCTCCATAGAAGAAAATCTTGAGGTTTGATCGAAAGGGTAAGTTGAGCCTTAGACTTATTGGTCCTTATTGAGTGCTTAAGAGGGTTGGTCTTGTGGCTTACCAACTTTAATTGCCTCCTGGGTTAGATCGGATTCACGATGCATTTCACGTCACAATGTTGAGACAGTATTGATCTGACCCCTTGCATATTATTCTAGTTGAGGAGATTGATGTTAGACCAGATTTTTCATTTGAGGAGGTATCAATTCGAATATTAGAGCTTGAGATCAAAGTGTTAAGACGAAAAAAAATTCCACTAGTTAAGGTACTATGGAGAAGTCATACCATCAAAGAGGCAACGTGGGAGCCAGATGAGTCAATTTAGCTTCAGTATCCTCATCTTTTCGAACCAGGTAATTTCGAGGAAGAAATTTCTCTAAGGGGGTAGAGCTATAACATCCCAAAATTTAACTCAATAAAAATGTAGAAAATAAAAAAAATAGGGAATTGACCCAATGGTTAGTCATTAAATGTGAAAGCTTGAAAGTTAGTTAGAGGTCCCAAGTTCAAGTCCCATCTTTTACAAAATATATTTTTTTTTTTGCAAAAATTCCCTTGTTTTTAATGTATTGCATCCCAAGCCTAGTAAACGTAGGTATAAATACAATTTTTACTCAAAATAATCAACTCTAACTCTCTTTTCTTCTACCTTAGCTGTCCCTAACCTCCTCTCCCTCCCTTGATCTTTATTTTTTTCTTTTCTCATTCTCACCATTGTTTCTGTCACACCTATTACCACCAATTCACCTTTGATTTTTCTTTTACTTGTCTTCAAGATTGAACATTATCTCCATCCCTATCTAACTACCTTTTTCCTTCAATTAGAACAGCCTCAAAATTGAAATATTGAGTCTCCAAGATCAACTCCAACCTTGCCAAGAAAGTGCCATTGCCACTCATCTCCATTAGCTTGTGTAAAATCTCTTGTTCTTTTAATTTCTTGGGAAATATTGCAATTTAAAATCATAAATTTTTTAATCTGAAATTTGGGGGATTTTAAATGTTTTTAAATTTATTTTTTCATATTTTAACTAGATCTCAAATCGTTTTAAAATTCAACCCCAATTCTAGCCCCCATCGGTACTGATGCATGCGCCAAGGGGTGGGAAAAAGGGGGTTGTTTTGTTTGTTGAAGTTTTCTCATTTTATTTCAGCCTTAGCTTGAGTTCTTGAACCTTCCTAATCAGCTATTAAACCCTTTTCAATTAGGAAAAAATGTTCTTGGTCGATTGGACATTCAAAACTCACAATTGGGAAGCGTAAGTGCAATTAAGCGTAAACTAGTTTGTTGTTTCGACGTAGTTGTTGGGTAGAGGTTATGGATTAATTACATGAAGGAATTTAATCATTACTAGATATTCATTTTCTAGTATGTTATTCAATTAGGTGCTGACCTGAACGTCCCAAATCAACTGTAAAGCCGAAAAATGATCGTACGTACGGTTCGCATTGATACAATGTAAGAAATCTAGCTAGTTTGAATTCGTAAAATAATTATAATTTTGACGATTGGTTTAAACCCATAAGTGGGTAATTGGGGGCTGGTTAAAAGGAAAATTTATTGAATTTATACTGAATTATGGTTTAGGATCGTACAAAGGTTTATTAAGTAAAATATGAAGTTTCATTAGTGTGCTGCGAGAAAGCAAAAAAAGGTGTAGGTCTTACACTCGTAAATTTGTTTGATATTCATAATTTTCATATTAGATTTGATAAAATAGCTTGTTGATTGGATCGTCTTAATAGCCAAAACATTAGTTTTGTGAGTGGCCAAACTAGGTTTCAAGCCTTAAAAGATTGATGTGTTGGCAAAATTGCTAATTTGACTGTATACATGTGTGATTGAGATTGTTATGCATAATTGTATTATGTGATATGACAATGTTTGATTGAATTGTATGAGTTATTGAAATATTAATTTTATGCATGATTTAAATGCATGAGGAATTTTCTGTGATGTATATTGAAAATGTTTCTATTTATGCACAATGAAATTCGTAAAGTATGTGAAGTTAAATGATATTGGTAGATACTATCATAATGGTAATTTGAAAGTTGGAAATTTGTTTCCATTTACTAAAAGTAAGTGATTATTGAGGGTATGTTGATCATGTCAAATTAAATTTGAAAAGTATTGAAATATGATTATGTGTGAATTTGTATGACATGTTGCACATGCATTGGGATGGGATTTTGTGGTTGAAGGAGGAGTTCCGTGGAGTACCGATGGCATATTAAGTCCACATATATTCGTATTCAGTGTACTGCATTTGGAGTACCGAGGGGATTGGTGATTATATCGCATTATTTGTTATTTGGCAATTTGACTGCATTATTGATTATTGGTGGTTATACCACATTGAGCTCTGCTCATATACATTGGAGTTTGATAGACGGGTTCTGGTGAACTCGTGGTGTGTAGCAGATGGTATGGGTAGGATGTCACATGTGCATTTGTCACGATCATGTTCATTTGAAATTATTATTGATAACATTTGATTATGCTATTGGTATCTCTATGAAATTGCTTGTATGAATGCTTAATACTTTCTTGTTTAGTCTCACACTGAGCTTGTTAAGCTCACCCCATTACCTCAACTTCTCAGGTAAGATCGAACTAAGGATCAAAATTGGCATGCTGACGTACGACGGACTTCGGACATCACCTTGTCATATTATTTTAATTTAATTATATTTTTAGATTATTTTACCATTATTATTTTGTTTTGGATTGTAAAGTTTCTTTAAACTATGGTTTGGGATTATTTGAGACTTTTGGGGTCTTTCATGCTTGCATGACACTCATATTTGGTATAGATACACAGTTTATATATATATAGAAATGAAGAATGCATGATATATTGTTAAGTTAATAATTTGACTAGTAATGGTACATTTCAACTGCTAAGAAGATAACAAAATGATTTTTCAAAGGCAACGCTGTCAATAAGGTTTTATAAAAACTCACCCAATTCACTAATTTGAGCTAAGCATTGTTGGACTAAGTAAATGGATGTTTTCCATAGTTCACAATAGAAACCTCAGTTTTACAGAAGAGGGTACTTTTAGGTTTTAAACTATCGATAGAGTAGGTTCAACACTAAGGTGTCCAATGTGGCCTTCACCATTTAGCCATAACGTCTAGGCTGAGTTTTGGAGGTTACATCATATATCACTAATCATAAAAGGAAAATCACAATAAGCACCAAAGTGAAAAATAATATGATAAGCACTGAAGTGCAAATTTTTTACAACGATAAGCACGAAAGTGTGAAATAATATGGCAAGTGCGCTATTTTTCATTAATGGCATGCCATCAATATCCTAATAGCTCGGGACTCATCTACATGGGATTTTCTTATTATTAAATCTTTACATTCATTCACTTGACAGAAAATAATATAACTTTGTACTTTTCATGATTTAATCCTTATCATAATAATAGCACTAAAACTTGTAAATTCTTATCACTTTTATCACATACAACACTATGATTTTTACGTTACTTCATGTAAACTGACTTTCCATGTAACCTCTCAAACTCGGCCTAGACGTTATGGCTAGATTGAGAAGGCTACATTAGCCACCGAAATGGGTAAGCTAAACTTACGTTACTTTTGAAGACCTTAAATAAACTCATTTTAGAGAAAATCGTAGTTGTACTTTGAGCTAGCGTAAAAGCATCCATTTATTAGGTTGTGTATACTTAGGATTCATTTTATTGTTACTAGTGTTGTTTTAGAAAAACCGTTTGCTTGTCGCTCTTCTTTAAAAAAACTCTATGTTAAACTAATGCAGCGGAAATACCATTTTTCAAGTCATTTTGGAAACTAAATTGCCTTATCGATTTGTTCTTCAAAAACAGTTCCTTTGCAATGCAGCAAAATCTAGGGAACAATATCAAAGTTTACTTTAGCCCGATATCATGCATTATCCGGATAATATGCTTGAGTAATCCATGCATGCAAAAATCTCAAAAGAAAAGTTACTAAGCCACAGACCAGAAAACATTAAAAATTACAAACCAAAACTAATAGAGACTGATTAATACTTATTAAAAATAGTCTGAGGTCTAAGGTGATTCTCTGAATGCAGAGTCCGATCATAATTTCAATGCTTACCTAAAAATTTAAACACTATTGGGGGTGAGCTTATGAAAAGCTTAGTGTGAGTCGGACAATTATTTAAACAAACATAAATATCAAATACAGTGAAATAGATTAGCTTTAACAGAAGAAAACAGAACCATCATAGGAATTTCATATAGTTACATAGCCATTATCAAATTGATGTCAAACGGTGTATGAGCATGAGACATCATTTATTTGAGTAACAATCATTAATTTCGATACCATTACAACACAATACAACACATATCATAAATCAATAACATTTGAATATGTCGTGAGCATGATGCAATGTAAAAAGGTTCCTACCCATACCATCTACTACACACCACAAATTCCCCCAAACTTGTCATCCAAACTCCAAAACATTATGGGATCAGTCCCGTTGTGGTTAAAACCACCGGTAACAATATGCAGAAAATTTTGCCAGTAAAAATGCGATAAATTGTCATTCCCCTTGGTACTCCAAGTGCAGTGCATTGACTACGAATAATGCGGACTTAATATGCAGTCGGTACTCCACGGAACTCCTCCGTCAACCACAAAATCTCAACCCAATGCATGTGCAATATGTCACACAATCTCATACATAATCATATCTCAATATTTTTTACATTCATTGGACACGCTCAGCACATCTTCAGTAATCACATACTTTCAGCAAATGGAAACAGTGTTCCAATCTTTCAAATTACCATTGTGTTGGTATCAATCAATTCGTTCAATTTTACATATTTTATGGATTTTCATTGTGCATAAATAGCACCCTTTTCAGTAAACAATATAACAAATAGCTCATGCGTTTAAGTCATACATAAGCTTAATATCTCAACACATTATATCATTCAGTCAAACATTCTCATATCTCATAACTCAAATATGCAATTACAAACTCAATCAAACATTCATACTATCAAACTAGCTATTTTGCCAACATGTCAATCTTTTAAGGCTCGAAACATACCTGGTTCAGCCACTCACAAAATTAATAATTTGGCTATTAAGTCAATCCAATCAGCAAGCTAATTTATCAAATATAACATGATATTTAACATTTTCAAACAATTTTATGAGTTTAGGACCCACACCTTATTTTTTGCTTCCTCGTAGCACACTAGCGAATCTTCCAATTTTCCTTAATAATTCCTTAAACGAACCTAAAACAAAAAATTCAATATAAATTCAATCAATGTACAATTAAACCAGCCTCCAAGCACCCACTTATGAGATCAAATCAATTGTTGAAATTATAACTATTTTATGAATCCAAACTAGTTAGATTCCTTACACTGTATCGATGGGAACCATACATACAATCATTCTTCGCCTTTATGGATGATTTGGGGTGTTTGGATCAGCACCTAATTCAATAATATACTGTAAAATTAGTTTCTAATTAATTATTAAATTCTTTCATTTAATCAATTGATAACTTTTACCCAACAATTATGTCGAAATAACAAACTAGTTATCCTTAATTGTACTTACGCTTCACGACTTGTGGGATCCGATTGGCTAATTGATCAAGAACGTCTCTTCTTAATTATCATGTGATTAAATTCTTATTAGAAGAGTTAAAGAACACAATTTAATTCTGGAAAAATATGGGCAAGACCTAAGAAACAAAATAGTCCCCTTTCTTGCACATAGGCACACGCACCACCACTCATGGTGGCCAAAATTGGGGATGAATTTTAAAATGGTTTGAGATCTCATTAAAATATAGAAAAACACCTTTGAAATCATTTAAAATCCACCAAATTCTAGATCTGGAAATTTTGGTTTTTAAATTACAATATTTATCAAGAAATTGAAGAGAAAAGAGATCTTACCTAAGCTAATTGAAAGAAACGGCAATGACACTTTCTTGGTAGTATTCGGGATCGATCTTGGGGTTCAAGATTTTAGATTTGGGGCTGATTTAGATGAGGATAAATGTTAAAAATAGAGTAAAGGGTATGGTAAACAATCTTGATGCAAAAAGAAGAAGAATGATATGGTAAAATGGGAGGTGTAGGCGTCGACAATAATGGGAGAAAGAAAGAAAATTGAAGAGAAAATAGGAGAGGAAGAGAGTGAACGGCTAGGGTAGGAAAATTTTGAATTAAAGGCTGAAAAATACAATAAAAAGTTGTATTTATACTTAGGGTTCAAGGGTATGGATGGCACACACATTAAAAAAAAGTGATTTTGCAAAATTTAATTATTTCGCAAGGGAAAAGATTCAAACTTGGGACCTCATTTAATTTTCATACTTTCCCATATTTCTTTTAATCATTAGGCTTCTTCCTCATTCTTGAAATAATTTTACAATACTTATTTTAAAAACAAGGCATGTCACATACTAAGGTTTAAGGCAAAATTGGCAAAATAATAAAAAATGGTGAGAGAGAAGAGATTTGAACTTGGGTTTCAAAAAACGTTTCACTAACACTTATCTAACAAACCAATACCTCATTTATTTCCTAAAAATGCATAGATAATCTCAAAAATTAAGGCATGACCACACTGTCTTGATTCACAAGCCCGATTCTACTAACCCTCAATTCAACATATTCACAATATCATAACATATTTTATTTTCTTTCGATTTAGTCCCTTTTTCACTATCACCATAATTTATCATATAATGGAGCACCAAAACCACAATTTATAACATTTACATTATTTACCTCTACTAAATACTTCTCATAACTTCATTAATATAGTAATTAAACTACTTAATTAACATAATTATCTGATTAACATAACTTAAATAAAATTAATTAATTGAAATACTTACAACCAAAAATTGGATGATGAGTTTTTCTTCTCTTCTACTCCTTGGCCACTTATTTTCCTTTTCCTTCAATTTGGTCCCTATCTTCTTCTCTTTTCTTCAATAACATGTTAAATATATAATATTCACATGTTAAACTCTAATCAAATAACATCTCTACACAACTTTGCTAAAGTAAACATGTATGTAATAAAGTTTTCATCATTTCTTACCTTATTACTTTATATCACCACAAATCCCTAACTTTGATATCACCACTAAATCCCTAACTTTCTCTTTTCTCTATATAACTACGAAAACTCTTCTCATTAAATCAAGATGATTACTAGCTTTATCTATGGTTTTTTGCAAGAAAACACGAAAGAAATGGAAGAAGATGATCTTGGAATGGCTAAAAGTGGTGGAAAGAAACTAGATGGAATAAAAAGAAAAGAAGTTTTGGTAGAGAGAAATGCGGGTGACGGTTGGGATACGTAAGAAAGATGATGCCTTTCATCTTTTCTCCACTCTTCTACACTATTCCTTAATCATGATTTTTATTTAAAAATGGTCAAATTTTTATTTTACTCTTAGACTACACCCAGAAATATCTTATTTAACTATTACTATTTTACTCCCATAAATATCTTATTTAACTATTACTATTTTACTCTTAATCATCTTCATAATTTCATGTATGAATCATATTTTAATTTGACAAAATTTCCTATTAGTCCTTCCTTGTTTTTCCACTATTTACATTAATTCTTATAACTTTCTAAATTCCTACTTCCACCAAAACAATTTTTATACTTTTTCAATTTAGTCTAAGCTTCTACTTAAATTTTTCTATCTCTGAAATATTTTCTAATTTCCTATTGAGACTAAGTACTTCCTAATTTCATACTCAAAATTCATATTTAGACAAATTTTAAAATTCACATCTATTTCCTGACCCGATTCATCACTGTACCTAGCTCCGAGACAAAACACGACCGTTCCAATTAGTAAATCAATAAATTTCATTACTTTACTTATAAAAAAATATCTAAATTAGTTTTTAAGAAAAGATTACATTTTCTATGTTTTTATGTTCTTACAAACATAGAACTCGACTTTAAATTATATATTACCTATTATGTTTACTATATATTTTAATAAATTTATAATTTCTTTTTTGGCTTAAACTTTCCTTTAAATTACATGTAATTATTTTTAACATTTATTACTCAAATATATTTTGTTTTATATTATATATTTTCTTATTTTTCCTCACCGCAATATATTCTCAATTTTTCTTCATTAACATGGTTTGATTTTGTATTAGACATAATTAATATTTTTATAATTATTTTATTAGTTTAACCATTTTCATAATTAATTAATTCATTTTATTTCATAAACTATAATGACCCGAAAGTCGTTGATGTATGAAAGTGTGGTTCCAAAACCCTATTTTTGTAAATTGAACACATAAATATTATTAAATATTTACGAAGTTATATTAGAAGTGAATTGAATTTTGGTTAGGTAATTTTTAATTATTTTTAATTAGGGTTCGGGACTAAATCGTAAGTGTTAAATGTTCAATTCTTAAAGAATCTTTAATTAGAATAAGACTAAGGGCTTATGAAGCAATTAAACCTATGTTTTAATAATGGTGGATGGTAATGTTGAAAATGTTATAAAATTATAAATAAAGTAAATAAAATAAGATAAAAATATGTTTGGTGGAATTGAATAAAGTAAAACACATTCTCTCCTCAATTTTTTCATGTAAAATCGAACATAAGTGAATGAAAAAGATGTTGACGTCTTTAAGGGTTTTGAAGATTTTAGCAACAAAATTGGTTAGTGTAATTTAGTCCTTTTCTTGTAATTTTTATATTTTCTGAATCTAGGGAGCTTAAGCTAGTTGGCTCATGTAGTATTTTTTAGTACTGTTAGAGATTGAGGATGTGACCATTGATGGATAGTTGAAGTTTTAGGTATTAAATTGATAGATTTTAAGTTTGGAGTTGAAAAATGACTAAATTGTAAAGTCAATTGATGGTTCTGTTCAATAGGGACTAAAATACACAAATTTAAAAATTTGTGGTAGAAATGAGAGACATAAAGTCTAATAATGACTATAGTGAAACCAACATGAAAAATTGAGGTTAGAATTGAAAATTATGTTAGTCCTGGTTTTAGGGACTAAATTTAATAAAATGTAAAAGTTGCTTAAATTAGCAATTGAATGTGAAAATGTTTGTGTATTGATAATTTTTTATGTTTTTCTTCATCCGTAGCTAACACCGGCCCGAATTCCTCTAAAAAGAAAAGGAAAGATGAAGTCATTGGCAAATAGCTAAGAGTTTACGATTTGTGTTTCTATAATCCGAACTACTTTGTAATTGTTGCATATTAACTTGTTTGTGCATGGTCGAATATAAGGTGAGACACTTTGTTATAATGAGTTGTATTGGATTGATATGAATTGAATTGAATGTTCATGAGGACTAAATTGAATATATGTGAAAAATGTGTATATTTATATAAATGTGAAATTGAATACATATTGAGATGATTTGTGCTACCATATATATGGATAAATGAATTCATGATGAAAATTCATGCGACTTGAGATATTGGTTGATAAGGAAATGAGCAATGAATACTTTCTTAACTGTTCAGCTAGATTCAGATATAGTTGGCATGCCATAGGATAGGAAGAGTTCAGGGTTACTTCAGCTACAAGTCGATGAGGCACTGGGTGCTAAATTGATTCAGTTATACCGATGAGACACTGGGTGTCAAACTTATTGATGAGTGTTGGGCGCGACTATTTGCTTCGGATTTATTGATGAGGCACTGAGTGCCAAACTGGTGTGTTGGTTAGATCCCTGTATCCATCCGAGTCTGAGTCAAGTTAATAGGGAGCTAAATGGTAAAAATGGAATATTCATAATTGAAATAATGATGATGAATAAGTTCTTGAATCCTTGAGATTGAAAAATCTAGTATGAGATGTGGTATTCGATATTGAGATTACAAATGGATATGAAATGAAAGTAAAATGTATAATGGAATATCTATTTGTGAAATGAGTTGAAACAATGATAGTTATGTTCATTGAATACATGAAATTGGGATTTGAGATGGCAAGTGCTACCTTAGGAATTGAGATATCAAATGACATATGATATGGATTTGTTTTGCCTTTATATTAGTAAATTGTATTAGATTTGAACAAGTAATGTGAGAAATGGTATAATAGACATGTTAATTGCATATCATCATTTGATTTTAACTTAGACATTTTAAATAAATTATGTTATATTATAATGTTCGGATTATAGAAATACCGATGGGTTATACTGAGCGTATGGTTTTGTTTTCCATGCACAGATTAGATTCTTTTTTTGTTCTATCGTCAACTTCAGTACCAAGCGGCAATCCCGGACTCAAGTGTTGGTGATGTTTTTATTTTGATCATGGCATATACCTAAAGTGTCATATGGTTATAAAATGTTCTATTTTGAATTTTGTTGGCATTTTGAGAATCATGTGTATATATGTGTGTGATGGCAATGTTATCTAATGGAATGGTTTTGGGTATTTATGCTTTAATGTTTGAATGGTGAGTTGATAGTATGATATAAAGTAAGTGTGGTAAATAAGTAGTTAAGAAATGATGAATGTTGTGCTTATATTGACTAGTTTGTTTTGGAAAATTTTGGTACATATTATATAGGGTTGTAATTGAGTCATTTTAAGATGGTTCTACATGATTAAATGATGTATGCTATGCTGATTGTGTTGCTGCCATTTTTTGAATGTGGTATTTTGGATGTTATTCTAGTGAATTATGTGCATGTTATAGATAAGTACCATTGTGCCTTAAATCATATATGTAGGTGGGAAATGTTAAGCTTGATGTTGTGATTTTTAGGTCACATTTGGTGCTTTATGGGCTTACAGAACAGAATACAAGACACCGTTAGGGATGTCACCCTATAGGTTGGTCTTTGGGAAAGCCTTCCATCTACCATTGGAGTTAGAGCACAAAGCTTACTGGGCTCTTCAACAGCTTAATTTGGATCCTAAGCTCGCGAAAGAGAAACGGATGTTCCAACTCAACGAGTTAGAAGAGTTCCGAATGTTCTCATATGAAAATGCCAAATTATTTAAAGAAAGACTCAAGAAATGGCATGACAACCACATTCAAGTTCGAGAATTTGAAGTAGGTCAGCAAGTCTTGTTATTCAATTCCAGATTTAAGTTCTTTCCAAGTAAGCTAAAATCACGTTGGTCCGATCCATTTACGATTCACCAAGTCTATCCATACGGAGTTGTTGAACTCCAAGGTAAAGGAGGTCATTTTCAAGTTAATGCTCAGCGCCTGAAACATTATTGGGGAGATAAAATTGAGCGAGATAAAACCTCATTCGTTTTATCGGATACTTAATTTTTCGTTTTTCTTTTTGAATAAATGATTTAGGGTATATTTTCGGGTAAAGTGTGCTAAAATAAATTATTTCTAAGAGATTGGAACTTAAGAGGGACCATTTGTGACCCCTCCAATCTTTCCTAGGAATTTATTTTGACATAATTTTCCAAGAAATTATCCCCTAAATGGAAAAATCAATTTTTAATTTCAAATAAAATGGTCAATTTTGATCCAAGTTTTAATTTGCAACTCAATTTTAAATTTTCATTAAGTCTAGGGACTTAATTGAATTATTTTAAAATTTAGTCGCTCTTTTCTTAAATAAAAAACTAGGTGTCTTTCTTTGTGAATATTTTTAAAAGCATCTAGAATAAATATCTTTAATATTATTAATAGTTTGATAAAATTTAATAGATAATTATATTATTTATAATTTATATATTAATTTTATCAACTTAGCTTAAATTAGGATTAATTAGGATCTTTTTTTATTTCGGCACAATAAAATAAGAGATGGGAATCAAAAGTAAATATGGACAAATAGTAAAGTCTAAAGTGTGGCAATAGGTATATACATGTCTAGGACTGGATCTAGGAAGAGCTTGGTACTTAAGCAGTCAAATTGACTCACCTCCTCTTTTCTAGAACCCTACCTGGTGTATAATATCTATTCACTTTAAACAATGAGGACATTATTCATTTTAAGTTGGGGGGACTGAAAATTGAAATTATTTCCACTCAGAATAAAATTTTTCTTTTAATTATTAATATGATATATTTTTGTTCAATAAATTTGAATTTTGTTAACTATGCTAAATTTAAGTATGAATAAAGTTTGATTATTTCAATAAATTGTTATGTTAGCTTAATAATGACATGAAATGTATTTCTAATAAAGCATGCAAATCATACCATAAAATTTTAGTTCTTTAGGAAAGTTAGGCATGCATGAAAGTTTAAGTCTTTAGAATTGACTTAGTAGTTTCTGGAGGCGAAATCCTAGGAAGCATGGAACGTTGAAAATGATTTAGGCAACTGTTGTTTGGATTGTTTGAGCCTTTCAAGCCAACCATGATGAAGTTTTTATCCTTTGAAACCCAACTGTGAGACTTTATGGCCTAATTTTATTTGAACCCTTACAAAGTTAGCCATCACTTTTCTTAATTATCTTAAAAATGTCCCAAACACTAGACTCAATACTGTTCAGAGTATTCTCTGAAAATAAGTTTGGGGAAGTTGCAAAGACGTATTAAATGCTCTAAAAATTGTAGTACATGCAAAAAAATACTCGAAAAAAAAGCATATGTACTTGAAGTAAAGTGCACTAAAAAGCATGTGAAAAGGAAAGAAAAGTTGATGTATTGAAGGTAATTATTTCGAAAGGTCCGATACAAGCTGAGTCTAAGGTTTTTTTTAAACCTAAAATTATCTATCTTTTACCTACCCCTAAGCCCAGCCACGTTACAACCTTGCTAAAGACCTATTGATTCAAAGTTCCAATGTTACCTACATTAGTGGAGAGAATTACTCTGTTCAGCATATGAAGACATCAGTTAAGCTTAATGATTGCAGTTTAATTTTGAATAAGGGATTAAAATCAAATTGGTAGGGATTAACATGTATTTAAGAAACATTTAGTCTAATTTTGATATTGTAGTAATTGTTGAGATTAATTTGAACGATATATATACTTGAGTAGCATAATTATCAAATTTCTTGTTTTTGAGCATAAGTATATTGATTTCATGATTTTGGAAAGAATGTTGTTCTGAATGAGTTTTTCAAAAAGTGTTTTCGAGAAAATTCTTTTCAAATTTGTGCATTACTCGCGACGAGCAATGAATTAAGTTTGGGGGTGTGGAAACACGAAAATTTATTTGTTTTTTACATGCCCTTTTTAACTTAAAATCATGCTATTTCGGTTAAATTCTTGTCGAAAAATAATTAAATATTATAAAATAATTAAATTATGTTAAAAATATGAACATGATGAATTTTAATTAATTTTATAGTTAATTTTGATTAATTTTTACTATTTTCGACAGATTCGCACAAAGGGCGAAAATTGGCTCAGCAGATAATGCTCAAAGAATAAAACCGAGAAGCAATTTGAAGCATCAAGGAAAATTTATTTCCAGCCTAAGATGGTCCAAAAATGTGTGTTAATTCATAATATAATTAATTTTAATTTATTCCCAATTTAATTTGGGCTAAATAAATTATTATTAATTAATTATGGAAAAAAAGGGTCCAGTTGACCGCATTGGTTGAATCGAATCTAGTGAACCGAACCAACCACCAGTTGGGCTACCCAGAACCGTCCATATGCTGACCCAAATCAGCATTTTATCTGACTAAATAAGCTTGCAAAGAAGCCCTTGAAGAACTTTCAACCTTGCATTCAAACCCCTCCAAAAAATGTGGCTTTATGGATTTGCCCCAGGCTATTTTTAGCAAATCTCTCAACTTTGCCATGTGTGTGGCCAGCCAAGGGGGGTCTCTTTGGCTGATGGAATTTTCTATTTTTATCAGTCACAATCAGCTATAAAAGCCACCCCTTGATGATCATTCAACTCATCTCTCATACTCTCATTCTCTCTTCTCCTCTCTCACTTTCTCTCAACTTTTCCTTCGCATTTTCCCTTTTGTTCAAGTGTTGATTTCTTCTCTTGGGAAAGAGGTCCTCATCAACCATTGTTAAGCAGCAATTAAAGTGTTCATAAGCCACCTTGATAGCCGAGGACAACGGAGAACGAAGAACGGAGAAATGAGTCAAGTCACGGAGAAACACCGGATTTGCTTCTTGTTCCCTATCTCTTTAAATTTTGTTATTGTTTTGACAAACATGTTTATGAATATTTATGCTATTGAAATTGTTATTTTAATCAATCTAGCTTGAATTTAATCCGTGTTGGGTTGATTATATTTTGCTTGCTTGAATTATTGAAATTGTGTTTGTATTGTTATAGGCCTCGATAATATGCTTGATTAAGTAAAATCATGCCTAAGTTATTCTTACAATATTAATTGTTAGATAACTAATGAATTAATTATTAAATCGTATTGAAATTGTAATTAATCGACACAATACTTAATCAGTGCATGTTTATTCTTCTAAGGTAGCTGAAGTTAATTTAGCATTGTATTTGGCGATACATATGCCTTGCATAACTTGCAAGATTATTGTGATTAAACTGTTTCAAGGTAGAAATATTTTGTTACCTCACTTGATCTTTTATATGCTTGTGAAGATTGATTAATCGCTTGGATTGACATTGAAAAATATTCAAGAGATTGATTAATTTAATAAGTATGTATGAACAGTAGTTAGCAAATTACCGAGTTATTTGTTCGTAGCAGTATAAACATAAGTTTAATAATTCTAAGTTAAAGGAATGTAATTAATCCAACACAATTATATCATCTTGATTAAACCTTATTTGAAATTGTGCATTAGAACCTTTTTATTTTTAATTTTTTTTACTTAGTTTTTAACCCTTAGTTTTTAATCATCTTTAAACCAAAATATTTTCCATCACCAAAGTGTTTTAACATTAATTTCATAAATATTCCTTTTTACAGTCCCTATGGGTACGATAACTCAACATTTACTTGTCACTTTATTACTTGTTGCGATTGTGTACACTTGCACATTTTCGTCGTTCCAGTGACACGGTCGTATGTTAGTTTTTGAATAATTTCACTTTTGACCCATACGGCCTTAATGAGTTACATGGTTTGTTCACACGACCGTGTGACTCCAACCCACATGAGGTCAGTCTGTTACACGGTCTACCCACTCAGTCGTGTGTCCCATCCTTAGATAGCCTCGGCCTTTTACACTGTCAAGGGACACAACCATTTGACCCCTGTTTACAAAATTTTCTTATCATTTTGTATTTGATTCAAATTTATCCTTGATTGATATCAGGTTAATTTAAAGCTTTGGTAAGCTCAATTTAAACCAAAAATTGATTGTATTGCATGTTATACTTGATCATATATGGTAAAATGATATTGAATTGAAATTTTGAACTATAATTTGTATGTAGATGTTTCGTATTTGTCTGTAGCATTCTATTTCTCGGGTTCGACAACCGAACTGAGTAAAGGGTGTTACATAAACAAACTACTATTACATTAATATATGATTTGTTGCAATGTAAATTTTAGTAAGTATTTAACAATAAAACAACTAATAAATTAAATTTATATGAATGATGCACAGGTAAAAAAAAGTTGATCTATAAATTGCAATAAAAATTATTATAATTTAATGATAATTGAGACTAAAAATATTAAATAAATTAATTTGTTAAAAAAGTAAATTTTGTAACAATTAATGACCAAAATTTTACATTCCAAATAAATAAACCAAGCAAAATAATGTAACATATTATTTAGCATGTTTTACATTTTGATAATCTTAATACCAAAAATAAAATAAAATTTTATTTGCTCCAACACAAATCAACTTGAACATTTATTACATACCTAGTCACAAATAGTTAAATAAATATTATATTATATTATATTATATTGGTGCAAGCTTAACATGTTAAGTTTATAAATAATGTCCTCCCACCAAGTACAAATTCTTAATGCCAAGATAATTTAAATTACCTCACATTCATTTTGGCAAGATATGTCCTTCAAAATCGAAATCCAAAGCTATGCAAGCATATCTCAAAAACCTTACATTCCCAATGCACTGTTCAATCCCATGGTTACCGGGCTAGAATTTTATCCGTGATGTAGTTGTCTGCAAGAAGGTGGAAGTGGCAGTCATGACACTCTCTCCTTTGGGTTCATTCGAAGATAAAGCTGAGGAACATATCCTTCCCTTTTTAGCTCTAGAAGAAGAGTCTTCAACAATGAATAAATATGCTTGGACTGTGGATGACTTCCATCTGCAGCAACAAACATATGGGTCGTGTTGTTGACCTCTATCCAACTGTACCCAGGTACTTTTTGAACTCCTCTTTCCTTCATCAAACTCCGCACCTTAAGCACACTCCTCCAGTGTCCAGCATCAGCAAGTAAATTCGACAGCAGTACATAGTAACCAGAATTTTGAGGGTCCAAATAAAAAAGATGTCTTGAAGCCACTTCAGCAAGCTCAACATTTCCTTGGTTTCGACAGGCTCCAAGCAATGTACCCCAAACACCAGCGTCCGGAGAAAATGGCATGCTCTGTATTGCTTTAAAAGCCTCATCCAAGCGACCAGCACGTCCAAGCAAATCTACCATACATGCATAATGTTCCATCCGAGGTGGGATTCCATATTCCTCAACCATGCTCTTGAAGTGATGAACTCCATCATTAACTTTACCAGCATGACCACAAGCAGATATTATAGCTAGAAAAGTAACATGATCAGGCTGAATTTTATTCTTCAACATTTTGTCGAACAGGGCAAGACAATCTTTAAGGTGGCCATGGTTTCCATATGCGGCAATGATACTATTCCATGAGACTTCATTTTTCAATTCCATCATGTCAAATACATGCTGAGCAAGATCCAAGTTTCCACATTTTGCATACATATCAATGAGTGCACTCTCAGTGAATAGATCAGAGAAGAGTGAACTTTTAATCATAAACCCATGGATCTCTTTCCCAAAATGCAGTGCTGGTAGATTGGCACTAGCAGAAAGAGCAGCTGATATGCTCACACAGTCATACTTGGTTCCAGTCCTCCCCATCTGACGGAAGAGATTAATGGCCTCCTCTGGTTTCCCATTTTGGGAACAGCTAGTGATCATTGAGTTCCAACAAATAGAATCTCTTTCAGTCAACCTTCTGAAAACACAATGAGCAAGATCCAGTCTTCCACACTTTGCATACATGTCTATGACAGCACTTCCCACATGACATCTATCAGCAAGCCCATTTTTTATGACGCTAGCATGCAATTCCTTCCCCATTTGTATTGCAGCTAAATCTGTACAAGCAGGTAGAACACTTGCCAGTGTTACAGCATTCGGCCTAATTTTCTCTTTAAGTAGCCACCTGAAAATCTCTAAAGCATCATTACTCAACCCATTAAGCACGTACCCTGAAATCATAGCTGTGCACATGACAATATCAAACTTGGTGCTTTGGTTATAAATGTTCCGTGCCGTGTCCACAGCCCTACATTTCAAGTATACATCAAGAAGTGCACTTTTTAAGAAAACATCCAACGGGATTCCATGCCTTAATATATAACCATGAATTTCTCTACCTTTTCTTAAACTTCCCAACCCGGTAACAGCTGGAAGAAAACTTGAGAGGGTGATTGAATCAGGTTTTACACCAGAAGATATCATCTCACTAAACAAACATAAAGCATCTTCCATAAAACCATTTTGAACATAGCCCGAAATCATTCCATTCCAAGACACTAAATCAGCCTGAGGTATCATATCAAACAATTTACGACCATCAGACAACCAACCACATTTTGAATACATGGACAGAAGCGTGTTTGCCACCACAGAATTCGAGTCCAAGCCGCAGCTAACAACGAGGCCATGAAGCTGAGTACCAAAATTCACCATTCCATCCGAACCACAAACAGACAAAATAGCAGCAAATGTCACCTCATTTGGCTTTGTGTCGCCTTTCCTCATTTCCTCAAAAATCTCTATAGCTTTATCTAATTCCGCCAATTTAACATACCCATTAAGCATCACATTCCACAAAACACAATCCCTCACTGGCAATTTATCAAACAAATTACGAGCGAGACTAGTATACCCGTTCTCTACATACAAGTTGATCAAAGAACTGCCGACAAAAACATTAACTTCAAAACCCATTAACATAATTAACTCATGAATCAAGGTACCACATCTTACATTATTTAAAGCACTACAAGCCTTGACTACAGAAGGGAAAGTAAAATTATCAGGAGAAACCCCACAACCCAGCAACTTAAAATAAAACATTAAGGCAAAATGAAAGCTACCCATTTTAACTAATCCTCTAATCATCAAATTCCAACGCTTTATACACCCTAAATCCATCCGATAAAATAGGTTCTTGGCATCTGTAAAGCTACCAACACGAAGATACATAGCCAAAAGGAGAGGATTGGCAGTAGTGATTCCATTGAGGATGAGCTGGGCGTGAACCTGTTTGCCTTGATGAAGATTTAAAGCAATAGAAGAAGATTGCAAGAATGGGGGAAGTTGGAATGCTGGAATGTGATGGGAGTTGGTATGAAAACATTTGAGAGGTGTAATAATGAGTCGATACAGTTTACAGACTAAAGAGAGATTTTTCAGGTACATTTCTCCGGTAGTAACACTGCATAATGGTCAAACTCTATAATGCTTGGACTTGAATTCAAGCTTGCATGATGAAATTTGAAGATACTCAGAGAGGAGAGGAAAGGAGTGGAGGGAAATCATGCATTTGGTTTTCAGTTAAATAACACCATTCCGATTTCAAATAAATAAATTATTAAATTTTTATAAAAATTATACTAGCAAAAAAGTTATTAAAAAATCAAAAAATTTGCTTCAATAATTTAACTGATCTTTTAACTTAGTACCATCAATTTATTGGTTAACTAAATCTTTTTCTCGCTCTGGATTATTGTATCCGTCAATTTTAAATTTATTCGGTTTAACCGGCTAGTTAAATCTAATTTCAACAATCTTATTTTATATGAATATTATTTTTATTACATCTCCACAACAAATCTAATCTAATATATATCTATACTATTTATTAATTGTTTTACTAAGTTAGTGTTACCTTCAACGAGTCACTAACTCGATTAGGAAAATGATAGAAACGTTATTTTCTAACTAAAACAACTTATATTATTCGAGAGTATTTTAGTCTTTTATTTTAACAAAAATCAATAAAATACATATGATGGAATTTAAATTCATGCTAATTAGATTAATAAACCCTTAAATTTACCACTCAACCGAGGCCTCATTTTGATATATTTCATACATGTTTATTTTAATATGTACAATTTATTATCTTCATCAGGTTGTATATATTAATAATGTTGTTACAAGTCAACGCGAAACTAACTCGCAATTGATGACATCATAATAAATAATTGTAGTGCATTTAGTATTATTAATCTAATGTATTGTTTTAATTTCAGGTGTTCTTGTGATTAATTAGTTGTAAACCATAGTTTTATTGTTTGTTGTATGTTATTTTTATAAACATATATATATGTTTTAAATTCGTGGTTTTCACGTGCATACGTGTAACAGCCCGATTTTCAGTGGTGTCGGAAGCAGTGGTTTCAAAACTTCAATTTTAATGTTTCAGTTCATAAATATTATTATTTAATATTTACGAGGTTAATATTAAGTCTATTAAAGTTTGGTCCCTTAATTTTTCAAATTGATAGTTAATTAAAGTATAAGGATTAAATTGTAAAAATTATAAAAATTAATTGCTATGAATTTTAATTAACAAAAGAACCAATTAAGCAATTGGACCATTAATATATGGCCAATCGGTGGAGATGTTAGTTGGAATCCACCAAAATTGTTAATTATACGTAACTTTAACTTTATTAAGATTTGATTAATTAATTATGTTTGATTAAAGGTTAAATAAGTATATAAAACAAAATTAAAAGAAAAATGAAGCATTTTGTGTTCATCTTCTTCTCATTCACGAAGTAAAAGAAATGTTAAGGTTTGAGAGCTTCAAACTTTCGGCTTCAATTTGATATGTCTAATTTCATCCTTTTCTAGTAATTTTATATTTTTGAGGTCATGGAAACTTGATTTAGATAGTTTATGTACCAACTTGTAAAACTATTAAAGTTTCTAAAAGTTGTCATTGATGAATACTTGAAGAAATCGATACTAAATTGTTAAATTTTAAGCTTAGAAGTGAAAATTGATTAGTTTGTAAAGTTTAATTGCTAGTTTTTGAACTAGGGACTAAAGTGTATAAATTTTGAAATTGTTATAAAATTGTTATAATTATTGATAGTAGAGAGTTCTACAAGAATGTAATTGAGATCGCTTTTAAGATTGAAGCTCAAATTTGAAAGAAATTGCAATTTCAATTTTAAAGACTAAATTGAATAAAATACAAAATTTAGGGGCATTTAAAAATGAAATTTAATTGATCCATGCGTAAAATAGAATATTATAAAATACTTGGATAAGATATGACCCGTTTGAACCTTGTGAGAGCTTAAGATACAAATGGCATGTCATTAGGGGTTATTACAGTCTCGAGTGCTGGTCTTGGATCTCCTACCGGTGGCTAAGGTCTTGCATTTGTTGTGGACTCTTCACAACTCATGTGAGCAGCATCGTGTAGCCTAGCATCCTGACCCATAGCTCGTGCGAGTAGGCCCATTTCACAGCTTGTGTAAGCATTTACAGTTACAAATCATATGAGCATTTACAGTTACAGCTCGTGTGAGCATTTTCCCATGTATCCAATGTTATATCACTATGGTTCATCGGGTATTAAGTGATATACAAATGAGTTATATGAAATGGCTATATGTAATTTGATTTATGAAAAGGACATTTCTGAAATGGTTATATGGTATCAAACATTGAATGGAATGTGTCACATATGATCGGCATAAGATGGATGATTAAATTACAATTGTTATTTATGAACATTATATGATATGATATGGTTTTATGTTCTTATATAAATGTGAACTCACTAACTTGTGAGATTTGTGATGTGTACAGGAATTGAATAAACTTGTGAACTTGTTAATGAAATTATGAATGAATTGTATAAATTGAGCCTATTTGGTAAGTTTACGTTTATGATTTATATGAGCTTACTAAGCACTAGTTGCTTATGTTAGTTGTTTTATTTCCCTGTAGATCATCGAAGATCTCGATCAATTGGAAGTTCAAGTTGGAGAACACACACTATTCACTCTTCAACTCGGTAGAAGTTTTGGTCATTTTGATGTTGGGTTGTAAATGGCATGTACTAGGAGCTTTAAAGTTTTTTTTGATATAATGATGTTGTTAAAACTTGTTTTAAGCATACTTGTGCATATATTTTTTGTTTTGGTTTGTATATGCCCATATATAAGTGCCTTTAGTTATGTGGTTTATGCTTCTTGGAAATGGTTGAAATATGGTAAAATTTTATGTGAAGGGAATGGATGAAATGGTATGTTTGGCATGTGTATAAGGTAAGGACTTGTGATATTTGAATTTGATTTTAGTTTGGTGTATGAAATGTAATGCCAATGAGGTTATATTGGTTAGGCACTTATGTTGAATGTTTTGGTATGTTTTGAACATGTTTGAATGTGTTTTTTAGCTATGAATATGCTTGATATTGGTTTGGCTTGGTACCTAACAAATGAGTGGTGAATCCCCTTGTTTTAAAAGTCATTTTAGGTGCAAACGGCCTAGGACACGAGCTGTCACATGGCCGTGTGCCACACACAGTCACACCACACGACCATGTGGCTTATTTAATTGTGGTGCAGGATTATCCCACACAACCACATGTTGTTACACAGTCGTGTGACCCTATTTTGAATTGTATACGGCCTAGCGACACGACCATGCAACCCTATTTTTGAATTGTACATTACTTGGACACACAGCCATGTCCCTGAGCCACACTGCCTGAGCTATGTCACACAGTCCGGTCATACAACTGTGTGACCCCTATTTTCAGTATTTTTCTATTTTTTCTGTTTTGTTTCAAATTAGTCCCTAATTGTTTCCAAATTTACTTTTAGGTTCTCTAACCTCGATATAAGGCATGTATTCATATATATGCTACAAATGATGCTTAATTTTGAATAATTGACATTTAAATTAATAGTTGAATGGTTTTATGTTTTCATTTGATTTGTTAAGTACCATAATCTTTGTAACCCTAATTCGGTGACGGAGACGGGTTAGGGGTGTTACATTTTCATCAATACTATATCTCCCTTTGGATCAATAATGTTTTAAAAAGCTATCTATTCCAAGTGTTCAAAGGGATTCTCAACACCATTATCCAAGTAGACAAGAAATTCATATAGTTCAAATGCGATCATGGTTCCACCTTTTTAAACTAGCTTGATATATAATCTCATCCCCACTTAAGAAACATTTCTTTCATTCCATTTTGCTTGAAACTCAAGAAAAAATTTCTTACTCAAGATTTTTCCTACATTTATGCCTTCCAATTTCTCCTTTTTAAATTATCTCTCAAGTAGCTAATTAAAAAAAATCTTTTAGTGGCAATCAATTAGTTTATGTAAATTTATGAATAGCTCCATCAACAAAATTAGCAATCAATTTCTTTGATTCTAATAATAAATTATCTTTAATGCGTCTATCACATTCTATGGATGTAGATTTTCTAGTGTTCTCTCTATTTGCTTAGCTTTTAAGACCTTCATCTATACATATCAAAAGATCCATTTGATTTAAAATTGGAAAAGAAACCCTTGAAAATCTATCTCAAACTATTTTGATGATCCAGTTGCTTGCATTATGGAATTATTTAAGAACTGACACATGTTTTCTTTGTTTCCGTCATACCATATTGTTGGAGTTTGCCCAAAGACCAATCATATGATGATTGTAATAACATATATTTACCTAGTTTATTAATAAAGGCATTGTGATTACCATTTTCAGTATTTATTTGAGTTTAAATAAACTATATAAAGATAATGTGTAAGTATTCGATTTTTAGTGTTGTCTAAAAATGCGGTTTCAGAACCTCGTTTTCATAAATCGAGTCCGTAAGGATAAAATAAAAGATTAATAAAACTATCATGAAAATAGATTGAAGATTGATTAAGTAATTTAACCGAGAAAATAGTTAATTAAAATTTAGGAACTAAATTATAAAAATCCAATTGCTATCAAGTTTTAATTTAGAAAATGCTTAATAATTTAGTTGGCAATTATTCAAAGGTTTTAAATGATTATTAAATAATTTTCTTCATATTAATATTTGGTAATGATGAGATAACCACTAAATGGTCAAAATTATGATTAATAAATAAATGTAAAAGTTAATAAATATAATTAATTAGCTTAAGTAAATACTAATTAATATATATAGTTAAGTAAGTGGGATGAAAGATGGAAAACATCCATATTCTTCCATAGTTCATCCAAAAGAAAGAATTTGAAGCTTTATTATTCGGTCAACCAAATTTACAAGGTAACCAAGCCTTTTTTTCTTGTAATTTTATATATTTATGATCATGAGAGCTTGATTTAGCTAGCTCATATATCAATTTGTTCAATTGTAAAGTTTTTAGCAATTTTCCATTATTGATAAGTTGATGAATTAGACTTGAATTTGATAGTTAATAAGCTAAGTTCATGATAAGGACTAATTTGTAAATTTAATTAAGATTATTAGATAACTTTGTAACATTAGGGACTAAATTGAATCAATTGAAAACCTATCATGATATTATATTATGAATAGGAAGTATAGGGTCTCTAATAAAAGAATGTGAAATTTGATTTCGGTCCGATGTTAGATATCGACAAATATGCATATCCTAAGTATAGACACTAAATTGAATAAAATGCAAAATATGAGTAGTTATATGTTTGAATGTGAATTGGGTGTAAACTGATATTATGTTTATTATTTAATTATCAAATGTAGAGGAAAGGGAAAGGCAAGAGTCATTGACAAGTAACGATGATTTCAATTTGTACTTTTATGATTCAAGATCATTTCATTTATATACATACATATACATGGTTGTTGCATATTGGTTATTGAGGTAAGTTTATTACTTGTCCTATGAATTGAATATAGTAGAGACAAGCATGTTATAACTTGTTAAATGATTCCTAATATGGTTGATGATGGAAATTGATATGAAATTATGATATTGAATATGAATTGAGATGAAATATTATATTGCGTACCTTATTAATTGTTCGGGCAGAGTCAGATATAGTTGGCATGTCATAGGATTAGATTGTGTACGGGTTTATGCACTTCGTGTTCCAGTATATTTGCTTTGGTTCGTCCAATGATACAATGTCTATACTAGTATATTTGCTTTGGTTTGTCCAATGATGCACTGTGTGTGCCAGTATATTTTCTTCTATTTATCCCATAATGCACTAAGGTGCCAATTGGTGTGTTGGTTGGATGATATGTGTACCCATATAGAGTCTAAGTTTGGTTAATAAGGGTTATAAAGTATGAACTTGATACATGATAATGAATTGAAATTATATTATGAAATGGTATTATATGTGAATATGATTTCGATTTCATGTAAAAAAAACCTTGCGAACCAGTTTATACAAGCATGGAGTGTCACACCCAGCTTTCTTTAAACCCAAAAATTAGGAACAATTTTGGGATCTAATTGAATAAAACTGTAAGCTGGCAGTCTCTACTAAAAAAATAGGAAAGGTTAGAAATTAATGGAGCATGGTTGAAATTTAAGTCTAGTTCGACTAGATTAAAACTAGCTGGTTCGTTAGTGGAAGACAAAATGATTTTCAATGGATGGTCTCTAAATGGTTGAAGACCGAGGGTGACAGGCGATATAAAGGCTGAGAAGTGAATCCTCAGGTGGATTCCTCTCAATTCTATTTTGTTCTTTTCTCTTATTCATTTTCCATGGTTGCTCTAAGGAAACGATGGTTATGGAAAGCTCTGCATGGAGCGATAATCTTGAGGAATTAGTCAGAAAAGTAGAAAATTTGGGGAGCCGGTAAGGTTTTAAGTCATTCGGTGTAACGCCCTCCACTCGACCCGATCGACCGGATCCGAGTATTGAATGTTACTCTCTAAAACAAATGTAACCTAAACCCTTATATTCACCTATGTACTAGATGAGTAATGACTTAATAAAATTTTATACTATCATTTACTAAATTACCTCGTATTTTTTTATCAGTATAACTTCTTGTACAGTGTAAAAAATCATATTAACAATTTGAATAATACAATTATTGTTTAACCTTATTTCTATCATTATATAAAGTATTTCATTTTTTGCGCAGACTTGAACTTGGCTATAAGGCTTCTTGTATAAACTCGTATGTTATCAATACTTTTAACTAGTCATATGACTTTCTTAGTTCTTCCTTTGGTATGGACAGTAACTCTGCCACAATTCTTCTCTTATTTGTATGGATATTAGCAAAGGCCGTTGCTCTTCTGGCATAGCCTTGGCATCGTCTCTCGTCTCCCATCTTTCTAACAGGTCCTACAATCAAAGGCATCCATAATAAGTTCATAAGAACTTAGTGAGGCATTATCATACATTGATTCATCATATCATATTAAATATAATATATAACAATTTACTCTATGGAACCAAACAAGTACTCATCAACTCAACAAGAACATGTATTAATCTCTGCATACCTTGTATTCTTTAATATTCTGTAAACAATATTACCTCTATCAGTATCACTCATCTTACTTGTGGTCTTGAACTTACGACATACTTTCATTCTGTGGGCAAGGTAGACTTGGTATGCTCCTCATCTTGAAGTGTTCCTCACTAATATTTCATTATCACAAGCTCGATAACTACACTTTTATTCAGAGTTCACCAATTCGGTGTTGCCTTTGATTTGTTGTCTCGAGGTCATTTCATAGACTGTGCCACCAAGGCGTATTCTTGACTTAAGATATCTTCCCTCCTTCTCGAAAGCTTTAGACACTTGCCTGATCAATAGATAACGACGAAAGTGTGCAGATACATATAATAGACTTCACCACGAAGGTGTTTCCAATAGAATCGACCATGAAGGCTCTTCACATAAAAAAATCAAAGACAAGGGCTCTCATATAATAGAATCAACCACAAAGGCATCCATTTTAACATAATTTGCCATGGAAGCGCATTCACTGAGTCGGCCACTAAGGCTTTATATAACAGATATCGCCATAAAGGCTCACGTATAACAGAGAACAACCATAAAGTCTTCCACATATAACATATTCTATCACAATGGCTCACATATAATAAAGAACTACCACAAAGGCTTTCACATTTGGGTAAATGACATTTTCGGTGATAAGGATTTGCCTAAACTCAATGTCTTGAGGTTTGTCCCTCATCGCCTGGTACTCGCCCAACCATCTTTTATCTTTTTTCCCACATGATACCATAGTCTCAAACTAGGTCTTACACTATGTAGTCTTCTTTCCTTATATGATGCCATGGCCATAATGACTAGGTCTTACACTATATGATCTTCAGTTTCCTATATGATGCCATAGTCCCAGATTAGGTCTTACACTATATGGTCTTCTTCCCATGGCCATGGACTCCCATATCAGAATTTATGTTTACTGTCTGACGAACACACCGCAAGCAGACTCGACATGCAAACTTACGCACCTTATTCAACTTATCCATGCAAACTCCTCATGTAGAGACTTACTTATGCATAGACTCCATCATGAGTTCAAGTGTATTTATGCATGTACATACTTACTTCTTGCGAACAGAAACATACTTTCAAGTGCATTCTTTACACTTATACTTTTTTTGTGGAGCAAAAACATATCATCAAGCTCACACCTTCCTTACACATTTATCGTGCACACATTTCTCTTTCTTAACAGAGGCACATAACATCATGCAAGCATCACATGCAAGTTCATCAAGCTTTAATTATCACAGAACTAACACACTACATTTGCATGCCTTTCTTTCTTATTTCATAAAAAAATCGTCAACAAAGAGGATCAACATATAAACATACAAACATACACAAAAAGATCAATTAGAGATTCACAAGGTACTCACATGACTCACGAAATCCTCACATAATTCTCACCTTTCGCGGTTTTAACCATCAGATTTGGCTTCTATCGAGTAGACCAACAGCCCTATATGTTAAACCATAAAAATATCATCAAGATTTAATAATATAACTCATTTTTCCTTTTACCTCAAACACTAAAATCACCTAGATTGATTTACCAAGTTAAACAAAATTGCTCTCTAGTAGCTTAGCATGCAAGGTTGGGAGACTTACCTACCAAGGGGCATCCCAAAGCTAATCCTCTCATTCCCAGCTCATCCTAAAGGATGAGAGCTTTTTCTGCTCAGCTCACCCATATATAGGTAGAGAATACTTCTTGAGGAAGTAATGGATAGTTCCTCTTCACTCACCCGGTCAATTAGATATTTTCATTTTCTCTAGTGGATGTTTGACATGTGTATTGATCCATGTGATCACTAGTTAAATGCATGACAGCTGTAAAATAACATATACATGAATATAGACGCGTACATAACTTATGCATAGGTCGTAGCCCATCCTTCATTAGGGTGTAGTTGATAGCTCGACTGATCACGCGTTGGCGCATCATGCCTTCTTGGTGGGAACTCTATTACTTGAGTCCACTATGTGCTTTACTGGGCATCCTTTCCTAACGGCGTCTCACATTAGATTTTTCATAGACTACATGCCCACATAAACGTCAAAATTCTTATTGGGGTGGACAACATTTTATTTACTTATGGACTCCAAAACTCGCCATACGTCAGGCCTTATGCTTAACCTAGAGGAGCTTTCCTATCTCTCTTTGGTTTTGCTCTCCCGAGAAAAGATATATAAGATATATTTATTGTCTTATACGTTTTGACTTGTCCCTAGACTTTATTGGGAGTCAAAAAATGTCACATTAGTCATTTGGTGGTCTTATCCAAATCATACAAATTTGAAGGAAACTAATAAAGTGTTTTTCATTGGTTCTCAACTATCTTAGTTCACATTCAATTGAACTTTAAATATTGTTTCCCTATAACTTAACTACTTCAAAGCCATCTTTAGGGGTGTTCTTCATTTCTGACATATGCTTCTCGTCACAATGTTAATTTACCTATAACAGACTCTGCTCATCCTATGCACACCAACAGAGGCTTCTAGGGGCGAACTTTTCTTTAACGGCTTACTTATTGTTCACTTTGTGCTAACTTAGTGCTCGCCAAATCCAAAGGCATCACGGGCGCACCCAAATGGTTTTTATCTTTGGACTAGCGTTAACACTACTCACTTCTAGACTCATCTTATCTGACCCATTTTCTAAATAGTATTTGAATATTAAGATTCTGTTGGGGGATGTTACATTTGGTGTACATAAGACTTAGAAAAAAAGTTAATTTTAAGGATTTTGCATGTTTCTAGAAAATTGAGTTTTCAACTAAGAATGATGAATCTAACTCATGGTTTTGGGTCGCCATGCTTAGTTATCAAGGGAATGGAAGCTCTGGTGTTTGGAAAAGCTAAGTGAAGGAGGAGACAAAGAAGTGTCAGGTGAGTTCTTACACCTCAACCCTGGAAAGGCTAAGTACATGTACGATCATATAGACATATGGGTATTCACTATTTTAGTTCAGAATGCATGAATTAACTATGATCCCATGATATTTCATCTGTGAAAAGCATGTATGACATGTTTATAATAGTGGAACATGTAACGGAATCATCGTTGATTTAGACAAAGTTAGGATTAGGAACAAGGTGTGCTTTTGTTAGATACCGCCATACGGTGTTTCTAAATGCACCCATGACGTGTGAAGCTCCGAGTCTTACAGAAGGGACACTACGGTGTTCGAGCATCAAGGTATAGGATGGTGAATGGAGGAATAGGGAAAAAGGAAAATTTGGAATTTTGTTACGATTTTGCCATCCGAGATTGCTGGGAACAAATAATGATAAGTGAAGCTCCGAGCCTTGCGCTGAGGGGGGACACTTCGATGTTCGAGCATCAAGGTTGATATTAGATATGATGATATTGATAGTTAATAGGTTCCATTTATCAACACCATGAAGGCATATGCTGTATGAGGTGACACTACAACGATGGTAAGGTCCTTCGGGGCGACACCTCATAGAGTTTTAAGGTGTAAGACCATGGCTCAAATATGGTAACCGATAGAGTTCGTCGGGACAATAAACATGGAGATTACAAGGTGTAATACCATGGCTCGCCTAAGGAGACCAATAGAGTCCGTTGGGACAGTAAACATGAGGACAACAAGGTGTAAGTGTAACACCTCATGCCCCGTTTGCCGACTCTAGGTATTGAGCGTCACAAATGGACCTGCATTTAATTTGGCTAAATTAGTTGTTGTAAACAGTCAAGAATAAATTATCTCATATTCAAACTAAACTAAAAAAACTAATCACCTTTGCAACTAAGGCCTTAATCCACTAAATAATTAATTATTGAAATCATTTTCATCTTTAATCAGACTATTTATTTACAAAGAATTTCCTAAAAAAAATTTTAATGACTATTTGTTCCTAAGTTTTGCTTCAAAATATACCATCTGGCATCGTTGTCACTAGTATTGTGGCAAAGCCTCCAACAGTACCCACTTCCTATGTGCATGACTATAAGCTTCCTGTGATCCTTGGTCTTAATCCATCTGGCTTGGTCCCTCCTAGACGTCCTCAATCATCCTCACAAGTCCTGCGAACATTAGTGCACTGTTGTAAGCTTAAATGAACTTAGTGAGTTCTTTCGCAGCAATATAATTAAACCCTATCCTACTAGGGTAAACAATGTAAAGTAAACTAACATAAATAAAATAGCCTATGCTTGCTCATGGCAAGTTTTGTAACACCCTAAACCTATATTCGTCGCTAATTTAGGGTTATGAGGTATTACCGAATAAGACATAGTTTATCACGATCATTTATTAAAATTCATGCACGAAATTATAATGACTTCTTTACAATAGTTATCAAACTCAAACAACAACCATTTACTCATTCATATATGTGAAATTCATATATATATATATATAAAGCACATAACTAATTAATTCAAACAGCCTTATTAATCATATCACAAATACGAACCATGTTATAGACCTATGCAATTTCACATAACAAGTTAAAACTAATTATCTTATATCATTTATTAGTTAACCAAATATGATTCATTAGCAAACATTAACAAATGGTTAAATATAATCTTTATACATTACCAAATATCAAAATTTCATGCTTATCAAAATGAACCAAATACTATAGCTGAATAATTTATCTCACTTAATCATCAAAGAAAATTTTCATCATTTACAAAACAACTTACAAGGCAATTTACACATCAAAACATAAGTCATTAACAAGCATTTACACTAGGTAATCATAGGAAACATGTCCTATTTTGAACAGCTTTGATTTGCAACATTCATACATCATTAATTCACAAATATTTGGACAGCAGTAAAAATGGACAGCATTTAAGCACTAATTTGGACAACATTAATAACATTCGAACAACATAGATTTGAACCAAAAAGGACAGCATTTAAGCACTAATTTGTACAACATTATAACATGTAAAAACAACCATATTTGGATATCATTGTAATATGTAAAACAACCACACTTTAATACCTTTGAAACACATTTATAGCACAATTGAGCAGCCTTATTCAGTCACCATTAAGACAATTATAAACAAGCATTTGAACACATTCAAGCATAACTTAATAACCATTCGAACATTAAGAAGAAAAATATGAAAACATATTTGGACATCCTTATTATCACACAAGATATACCATATAACATACTTCCAAAATGAACTAATTACATGGCCTAATAAACACAAACATTTACATCATTATCAAGCCATTTTCGCATGGCTACATATATACCAATCAAAATAAACCATATCGAAACTAGCTTATACATGCCATAAGTCGAGAGTACATACTTATAAGGTATTGAAATAACGATCGATAGTGTGACGATGTTTCTGGACAATCCCCGAACTCGAACTAGCTTTCAAAATCTATATAACAATGAAACACAAAGTAAGTTTTGAAAGCTTAGTAAGTCATAAGCAATTAATTCATTGCAAGAACATAAATAATGTAATTCGAATAGAACTAAATTTAGCTAATCTCATACACATATAAAGTCATTCATCTCAAATCATCCAAATTACCATATTAAGTAACTTCACTAACCTTATTTTTCAATAAACATGTAAAACTCGTACGTACCTGACTCATTTAGCTCAAATTCACATTCAAACTCGTATCGACATTATCCGTTGAACCATTCGGAATCGTTAAGGATACTCGAAAACACATATATCACATACAATGCCATATCCCAAATATGGTCTTACATGTTATCACATATCGATGCCACTGTCCCAAACAGGGTCTTACACGTAATCTCATATCAATGCCAATGTTCTAGACATGGTATTACAGGAATTCATACCTTGAAAATCCTAATGTCAAGACATACGTATCTTATACTATTCCTATGGCTCGTATGGGGCTTTCGAACATCATAATTCCATCGATTCAATCTCGAAACAGGTAATCCCATGCTCAAATAAATTCGACAATACATATATATCAATAAATACAATTCAATTCGGCTACATATAATATTTATACATACATTTAAATTTAAAAACATTTAATTACTTCTGAACTTACCTCGTTCGGAAACGAACGGATTAGAACTACTATTCGATAACTTTCGACTTTCCCCGATCTAACTCCTATTTCTTTCTTTCTTGATCTAAATCAATTCAAATTTAATTTATTTAAAGACATATTCATTCAATTTCATCCAAAAACACATAAATGGGCATTTTGCACTTTAGCCCTTAACATTTCACATTTTCACAATTTAGTCCCTATTTCACAAAATCACAAATTACACAAAATTTCAATACACCTATGCTTAGCCGAATTTATTAGACGTCCCTAGCAGCCCAAAACTTGCATTTATTTCACATTTCAACCACTCAATTTACTCATTTCTCAATTTAATCTCTATTTGAAATTTTTATCAAAAATCACTAAATAAAACATGATAATCTAACATCAAATATTCATATTTCACCATTAAACATCAAAGAACACATAAGCTCATCAATGGCAACTATCAAAATCTTTAACAGTTTTGAAATCGATGACACGGGTTGCCTAGTACTAGTTGTAACAACTCCAAAAACATAAAAATCATTAAAAATGGAACAAAAATACTCACCATGCACCCAAGGATACCATGGCCGAACCTTGAAAGCTTAAATTGTGTTCTTTCCTTAGCAAAATCAGTTGAAGATGGTGAAAAAAGATGATAGCCATGTTTTGTTTTATTTAATTTATCTTTATTTACTAATTTACTTTAATGCCATTAATGGAATCATTAGAAAATCATATAATGGATGACCATTTGTGTCATTATCCACTAACTATGGTCTAACCACATCATAAGGACCTCACATTTAATTAATCATATCAATTGAGCACTTTAACAAATAGTATGTAACTTTCGTATTTTAAGCGATTAAGTCCTTTTATCAAATTAACTAACCAATCGATAAAATTAAATCACGAAATTTTTACACATATTAAATAACATATTGTAAATACCAAAAATAATATTAAAATCATTTTACGACTTTGGATTTATGGTTCCAAAACCACTGTTCCGTTGTAGCTAAAATCGGGCTGTTACAAGTTTAGTTCATTATGGTGGCAAACTTTACCCAACCCTTTGAGCTACTTGGCTCCCTAGTCGACCTTCCTATGGTCGGACTTTCCACTAAGTCATGTTCTGGACACCTCGCCACTTCAGTGAACCCAATTCTTAGTTGGACAACCGGGATGCCCCGTGGCGTAGCGAAAAAATTATTCCAACGATCCAAACCAGGAATCCATGCACGAGAAATGAATCAGGAAGAAAAGGTTTGAAAAATATATCTTTCGTACTCTAAAAAATAGGAAAGACCCACTGCTGTTTTAATCCCTTTAGCACGCTGCCGATCCAAAGCCGTAACAAAATCCTCCCAACCTTTACATAGTTGACCTTGTTACGAATGAATGAACAAAAACTCTCACTGAATGTTTCAGGGAGTTTTTCTGAAAAGAAATGCGGCTGCTAGACCTAGGTTCATTTCTTTTTGTGGTTAATGTTGGTTAACACTCCTCTGCACATTAGGGTTTTTATTATGATTCCTTGTATTTACTATTCCAAAAAAATGAAATCCCCTTTTTGGTGACAGAATATATATGAAAATATCATAGTGTAATATCCTTTCCAAAAGGAAATTAATTTTCTTATGTATTTTATGTTTGACTGAAATTAATTATTATTATACTTTATTTTAATAATTTCGGTAAACATATCATAATTAATATTTTATATGAATCAAATTCATACATTTATTTTAACTATTCTCTCTATTATTTTACAACGAATTTGTACATATATTGTGTTTATTATTTAACTGTCAAATTATATTAATTTAATAATTAATATAATTTCTCGTGATAGTTAAATTTAATACCAACTGTGTTTAGATTCTGCTCATTTCAACCATAGGGTGTGACCCTGTAGGCTATTGTAACATTGGTAGTAATACTAGAACACTTCTAACGTTACAAGCAATGATTGACATCTAGCAATGCATCTTTGCTACCCAAGTTACAAGAAGTCGTGGTTCAACATAACCTTTTTGTGATAAATTTTCATGTATTATATCATTTATTCCTTTATATCTCGATTGGACACAAGTCATGAAATAGTCACACTTGCAAAGTCCAATCTCATATTCATTGATACCCGAAGTAGACTACAATAAAAAAATAACTGTAATATCTCATAGTAACTTATTTGAGCACGGCCATGCATTTCTAGTCTCACTTCATCAAATGGCATAAGATATTGCTCCTATTATGTAGGAGGGACAAATCCTATCTTGATCAATCATATCCCACTACATAGATAGTGGCATACCCGACATCAGTCTTTATAGTATAACATATTACAGTAGACATTTGGCTGTATCAAAATATACGATTCACTATATTGGGACAATGATGATCTAAAGTCTAAGGATCGTATACATAGTTATCACTATGAGTAATGTAGTGACTATTATATAATAATCCTAGAAACATACTCATAGCGGGTCAGTCTAATATGTTATTCTCTAACATATACTCATGTATTGATTTTGAAATCCATATGTCAATGACAACACTTTGTCATCAATCAACTACATGTTAGTCTTAATGCATTATTGTTGTCCAAGCCCATAATAATACTCGACTAAGAACCTTTTAAGAATAATCATATTATTCTCAGGACATTATTATAAAATAGTTTATTTATATACACAAAAGAAATTGAAATAATAATGACAATGTCTTATATTAATAAATGAGATAAAACAAGTATGTTTTTACAATCATCTCATAATTGGTCTTTGGGCATACTCTAACATTCTTATCTCTTATCTTTCCTTTCTTACATTTACCTCCTTACATGAGTTGTTTGTGACCTTAAACTGACTGGACTATTTGTCGGGTTCCCATCATGAACCCTTATGTTAAATTTTTAACTATCCGCCCAAGGATGCTTAGAGCATACCGTCCTTAGTAGACTTGATTGTACCACCCATTTGGTGGACTCCCTCTCCCGTACACTCTTATTGAATGGCTTGTTAGCAATTCTTTACTGTGTCATCTTTTAGCTTAAATCGCCACTCTGGCAAACTCATAAGTTACCATTCATGCAGCTATGCAAGCCTGTCATCTTATTTTATCATTTCCTCTTTATGGAGCTAACCTCATGGCAGAGTTCTTGCACCAGACTTTCTTTCTTACAAGGGCATTCATTTCTCTCATGTTCCTTCTTTCACCTTTCTTGGTAGTTCTTAATCACGGATCCTATCTTACGATCCTTGGGTAATTTCCAATCCTTCATTCTGTAACTAGGATTACTCTCACCCAACCTATCTTCTTTTAATTCTTGGTGGGCCTTCACCCATGTCTTATTCCTTATCACTTCCATTCTTTTGGCGGATACCTTAAAGTCCGCTTACTGTTACTTACACTTTCCCTTTAACTCTTTTTCCACCTATATGGGCTCCCATACTTAGCACACTGGCCGCATACTCTTCACTTAAGGTTCTAGCGTACTTTACGCATTCATTTCATGGCAAACTCTATGGGTTGTCACAGCCTAGCTATGGTCTTATACCCTTCTTCTTCATTCTCTCTGTCCCATCTAACTTGCCCCTATTTAGTACCCCGACAAACTTACCTCGTGTTTACTGTCCCAACAAACCTAGCTCGTGTTTACTGTCCCAATAGACTTACTCTAATCTATTTTTAATGTTTCGACAGACTATCTATTCTGCAGTTACTGTCCCAGTGGACTATCTCTATGGATTCCATGGAGTTTCTCACCCATGGTCTTACACCGACTCGCAATCTTAGCGTACCATCTTATGATGTCATGGCGTCTTTCATCCATTGTCTTACTCATCATACCTTGTTGCCATAGCATCTTTCATCTCTGGTCTTACACCTCATATCATATATCAAGCCGTCATGGTGTTTTCATCATAGTCTTAAGTCATATACCTTATATCATTTACCTTGTTTCCATGGCGTTTTTCATCCATGGTCTTAATTTTATAGACCTTATACCATATACCTTGTTTCCATGATGTCTTTCATCCATGGTCTTACGCCTTTATCATTTCCGTGTACCATGCTGTCATGATGTCTTTTATCCATGGTCTTACGCTACGTGCCTCATACTAGACTGCCATAGCCTCTATTATCTACGGTCTTACACTATATATCGTTGTCACGATGTCGCCCCGAAGGACCAGTGGATACTACTGTCACGGTAAATACCATTTCATTATTTCATTTCCTAAATCCTCCTCCCATTACCTCCTTAACACCACCTAACCTTGAAGCTCGAACACCGTATTATTCCCTCCGCAAGGTCTGAAGCTTCACCCGAGGTTGTAACTAAAGGTTCTGTCTCCATTTCTCTTACTATCTTCATCTAATCCCTTGAAGTTTACCCAAAATCATGTAATGCATGTTCATATTATCATGCTTCATGCTTATGAAACCATGGTATACTTAAACAACGTAAACCATAATAACAAGTTCAGAGTTTGGAACTCACCTGAATCTTTATCGTTGCTATAGTTTATTCTTTCTCTTCGAGCACCAAATCTTTCATTCTCCAGACAATAGCTTACAACCAAAAATAATCATAGGTTATACTCAATATTCTTAGCCTTAACTCATTTTTCAAAAACATGCAAAACCGTTAAAACAATTTTGAAGCTCCATAGCTTCATTTCATAGCTCTTACGTACATAAAAAGGTTAAGAACCTTACTTGCTTGTTGGTTTCCCTACATTTCTAGCTTCATTGTCATGAAGTCTACTTCATGCAGAACCTTCCATGGCTACTCCTTCTACGATCTATTGTAGAAGAATACGAATGGGAGAATTTGGAACAAGGTCAGGAAAAAAAACAACCTTGGAAGCCATCTCCCAGCTATTTATAAACCTTCTCGTGCCATTTTCAATCCTATAAGAGTCATCCATGGCTAATTATAATGTCTCCCACTAAGGAATCAGCTAGTTCCATTCTAATCGAACCAGAATTGGATCTCAACCATGTACTATTTGGTTTTTAGCTTTCCCGTTTCTTCAAAGATAGGCTGCCAGCTTGCGATCTCTTTTAATTTAGTCTCTTACTCTTTTTTAATTTTAAGTTATTAAGAATTTGGGTGTTACAGTAAAACCATAGCTCGACTGTGGCAACCAATAGAGTCCATGGGGATAGTAAACACGGGGTGGTCCACCGGGGCACTAAACAAAAGGTAGTCTGCCAAGACGTTAAGCATGGGATTATATTGCGTAAGTACCTCGCTCAGCTGAGGCAGCATAACAAAGTCTGTAGGGACAGGAAACACGGGTAGACAATCAGGGCAGTAGTAGTGGGAAATCCCGCGAACAAGGAAAAATAGGGGAATGAAAAATGTAAAGTAATGGAAAAAAGATAGTGAGCCAGCGGATCATTGGGGAATCCATTGGATAAAGAAAAAAAGTGAAAAAGGAAACAGTCAGCTAGCATAGTGATCAGAAAAGGCTAGCAGAGCATATGGGTGGTAACCCAACAAGAACTAGCCATGAAAAATGACACACCAATAATGCTTGGTATACAAGAAAAACAAAATAAGGTTTAATCGAGGATCGCAGATAATGATCTGCCATCTAGAATCTCCAGAGGTAGCTCAGGGAACCCTGTATGCTAGTGGTTGATTGAAAGTACGCCGGTTAGTCCATAAGGAAAGTAGGGATTACTTAGAACCCAATAATAGATAGAGTTGCCAAAAATGGAAACACCGAGTGACAGATATGTCTATCAAGACTAGTCTTTTTTAAGGGAATACTATCGAGAAAGTATTAGTCAAATAGCTAGTTTCGTAGGGAACCAAAATACGGGAGAAATCGTGAGCACAGATGACCACTCCGATAATAGTCTGCTAGGTACTGAATGACAAAATGGTTCACAACAGACGGTCATGAGACACTCACGAGCATAGTATCTCAAATAAGGTGGATTACAAGGAAGTAATCCAACCGCTAAACATCCCAAGAAGAACTTAATCCGCTAGTGTTGTAACAACCCAGACTCAGTCCAGACGCTGGACTCGAGCTACAGGATGTTACAACAGTAAACAGAAATAATCACATATGTTTTAATCAATAATATTCAATATATAAATAAATACGAGTTGAATCTAATGATTAACATGCATTTCAAACAAATTCAAGTCTCAAACGAGCTTACGAAAGGTCTTAAACCGGCTTGGAAGCAATTCAAGACCAATTTCAAACTTTTACAAAAAAGATAGGTAAAATGGTAAAAGAGGAGTCACATGGTCGTATGGCTAGGCCTTGTGACAGGCTGAGCCTGTGTGGTGCTATATCACATAACTATGTCCCCAAATCGTGTAACAGACCGATGCCATGTAATCCAGGGTCACACAACCATCTCGCCAGGCCATGTAACTAACTGTAGCCATGTGAAACCAAAACCATCCTGAACCAATAGAGCATACGGCCGTGTCACCTACCCGTGTGCAGCATATATGACCCTTTTTGTGCAAGGAACATGCCAATCCTACAAGGTGACCTAAAATGCCATTCATACCATTCAAACATAATTCAAAACATACACGTTTCAAAGCTAAAACCTCCATCTATATAACCATCTAAACATTCAACCAATATGCATTCATTGGCACCAACATATATTCAAACTCAAAAATACAATTCATACCAAAGCTTTTAACCATTTCATGACACAATCTAATTCATATGCATAATACCATCCAAAACTTTTCCATTTCCTTTAACCGTCAAAATACCAAACTTGTCATCAAGCCACACATCATATAACAAAGTACTCCATAAACTTACATACAAACATAAACATACCAAAACATATACATTCACTTAAACAAGCCTAAGCATCCTATGTACATGTCACAAGTAACCAAGTTGAAACATCAAAGTTGAAACATATACATCTCCTTGATCTGATCAACATGTTTCGGATGTCCAAAATCTACAAAAAAGTAGTAACACGAGTAAGTATTTAAAATACTTAGTAAGTTTATACAATATAAACATTTACTTTCCTCAATTACTTATCACATACAAATTCATTATGCCAAACAATTATCCCTAATAAAATACAATACAACATCATTAAATACATAAGGTTTTGAACTCCAACCATACTCATAACCTGAATTGTTCATATTTCTAGCACAATCTAACTTGTATCATATATTCATATCGTGAACATCCTTTTTGCTAGCCTCAACATCATACCATCACATTTCCATTTACAATTCCACCCGATGAAACTTCGTAAAAGAATTCAGTGCACAGGTGAAAATAATAGTGCCTGGTTACCTGTTTCGGTTAAACCTACATGAATAATGAATAATAGTGCCTGATTACTCGTCAAGGTTAAACCTACACAAATAATGAGTAATAGTGTCTAGTTACCCGTTAGGGTTAAATCTACAAGGTAAATAGTCTGAACAAGGCTTACTGTACACGTATTCTTGAGTCCAAAACACATGCTGGAGCTCGGAACCTTTGGGCATTGACCCGTAACATCGTATACTATTAGAATAATACTATATGTCATATTGGAATTTTCAAGTGTTACACCAAATAAATATTTACGCCAAGGATAAATTAGTAGATCATTTTAACAAACTTTTGACCAAACAATTAAAATTAAAATTTTTGTACTTATTGTCTATACTTTTATTTAAACATTTGACTGCGTTGGTGTCACCCCTCAACCGAGTCTCAATTTGGTTGTGAAATTACCAAAAGTTTGTTTCTTTTACAAAGAAAAGCAACAAATATTATTTTGACGGTATTTATATCTTTTTATATTTTGTTAAATCTATAAAATGCATATACATTATGAGAATCATAGGGTTTGAAAATAATACATCAAGCATTATTGTTGGGAGGACTTTACGTAAATACTATCTCAAAATTAGATCTAGATCGTAAAAGATGATGATGAAACCTATGATTAACCAAAAAAATTATTTTAACCTAACATTTTCTAAAAATAGTATCAAGTTCTTTTAGCAATGTTATAGGTAAACTACCAAAGCCTGGCAAAATCATTTTATTAGGTTAACAAATTGTCTAGTTATAGATTTATGTCAATCTTATACCAGATTTGTGATAAAATTAAAAACAAAATAATTTATGTTAATAATTTACACATATATTTATGTCAATGTTACACTAGCATTAGATTTGTGATAAAAGTTAATATATATAGTTTTACTTATGTGTGCCCAAATCAACAATTAATTTCCATACAATTTATTAATTTAAATTCCATGTCATCAACTTCTCAAAAAATTCCATATCATCAAAAAATATCTAATAAAAATAACGGCTTTTATGATTAAAACATATGTATTTGGTTAAATATAAAATACTATCAATAAGAGCTTTTTTAACATATATATATATATACCTTATTTACTTAAAGAGGATTTTCTTTATTCAAATTTAAGGATAAAAATATAAATATATCTGTTTAAAAATATTTTCCTTTCTCCCTCATAATGAGTGTTAAGATAATCTAGTAAAAATATTTTTTTTAAATAGGGAGATAAGCTTCCAGATCATCCCGTACCCAGGCTCATTTTGGCTTGGCCCAAAACCCCGTTGCCTTAATCAAATTACGATAAATAACATCCTTACCCAAAATTTCCATTAACTTCAAAAAGTTTTCTAACAGTACAAACAATAGCAGAGTGATATAAAAGATGATGAATTTCAAGTGTTTTTTAAGAACAGTACAAACAGCCAAAAAAAAAAAAACATACAATCCAAAAGTTTCCAATTACCCTTCTATTTTGCCGAGCAAGCACTAAATTTGCCAACAATCTCATAATTGATCATAGACTCACGTAAGGCAAAGAATAGCAGTCAGAACAGTTGTAGAATAAAACAAAACTAACTCCAATTCTTCAAGCAACTGATTGCACTGCTCTTTCAAAGCTATCTTCCGCAGATGATGCACGTTTAACAAGAATGTGCTCTGGATGTGTGAGTTTCAATTGGCTGCCAAGAAGTCAAAACACAAGGTCAGGGTTGGGAGCATTTGCCAAAACAATCAACAATGTAGCATCTCAATTAAGATCTGGCTGTAACACCAGTCGGTATAAATTAGTCTAAGACTTGCTCATTTTTCTTTTTACAAACGGCTTAGAACTAAGGATTGAGATTTGAAGCCGCCTCAGGTAGAAAACTGATTTGGTTAACAGTCATATTCTGGTGTATTAAAAAGAGCAAAACAACATACAAGCTACATTTAAATGAAAACAACCAGCATGTTCACTTCACACAGAAATGCTGCTTCAACTTACCTAATTGAAGTATCTAGTTTTGCAACGTAAGCATGCATGAATGCCTACTGAATTTAAGATTGAAATACTCCTCACAATACATGCATAACATGCATTTAGGTACATATATAAAGTCTAACTTTCTCAATTGATTCAAGGTTAGAGCACCTGCCATCTTCATCATGAATAATAAGGTGAATGGAAAATTCAAAGAAGGAAAAGCTATTTTTGCACCAGCTAATATCATTTACACTTGTTTCAAGAAAAATGAATTACGGAATCTTATTTTATTTTTTGCATTTTCCTATATTTGTTTAATGGAAACAACTTGGTCAAAGAAAAATTACTTACATGTCAAAAGAAAATAAGACATTTTTTCTGAAAATTGACTTATTATTTTGAAAAGGGTAAGTCATTTTTCAAAAAATAGCTACTTTATGAATAATTTTATTTTTATATAAAAATTAATTTGAATCAAGCCAAATATTTTTATATTAATAATAAATTTTATTTTAATTTTAAAATTATTCAAAATATTAAAATATTAATATCAAATATTATAATGTTCAATATTATTAAACATACATATTTAATTATTTATATAATAAATTAATAAATTAATAGTGTAATTTATTATTTGAATAAATTATTGAATATTACAATTTTAATTTAATAATAAATTTTAACAATAATATTTTTAATATGCCATTGAAAAATACTTATATTAATATTTTAATAATAAATATATATTACAATTTATAAATATTTAGTAATAGATATTTTATAGTATAAAATATGAATATTTGTTTAAATCATTATTAGGTTCATTTATCTTTTCCAACTCTAATGTGCCACTATTCACTCTCATATATGTAATATATGTAATCTAAATTAAGTTTTAATTAGGCACAGTTTATTTTTAATTTTATATAAGATATTAATTATTATAAAAATAAATTTTGATTGTCAAAAGGAATGTTCCTATGATATTTTATAGCAGATATATTTATGTTGTGTTTGTTTCATTAAAAACAACTTTTAGGAAATGATTTCAGAAAAGTTTGTCAAATAATGGAAAATATTTTATACAGAATCGTCTAAATACCAGAAAATATTAGCATTTCCAAAAATCACTTTCTGAAAGCTGTTTTCTGTGAAACAAGTGCAACCTATGCATCAAATTTGCAAGACTTTCAAGCCTTACCCTTATGTTTCAAAAATGAAGTACATGAAAATAAGAAAACTTTAGTGAATATGGACCACGAAAATTGATTAAAAGGAATGCTGAATCTGAGTTTAAACGGGCATGCCTGAACTTAATCATCTACCAACCAGGCAATCCAAACTAGGAACTTCGGTGGAAACTCCTATTAGTGTATTGAATTCGTTAATTTAATGCTAACTTAGAAAAATGTTACCAAAACTTGTGAAATTTCCAAACTGATATGGGAGTAGTCAACAATAAAAGCCAGGACAAATAAAGATAAAGGATACGAATAACTAGATTACCTTAGATAACGTGAAGATGATTTACCGAGGTGAAGGCCGCATACAACCAGGTTGGCCAGAGTTTCAGGATCCTTTGCATCCTATCCATTGACAAACAACCCCCTATCACAAAGTTATATAAGAGCCAACTAATTTGAAGCAATGAAACTTGGTAGTGAAATATTTGGTGCCGTGATGCATCCAAAACTTTAAAATTGACAGGAACACAAGGGACTAGAGGAAAATCCAAGAGTCAAATTCAATATCATTTGACATCACTAAGAGGTTATATCAGAAACAGAAACTTAAAACATATCAAGTTTGGCAGAGCAATTTATGATCATGAAACACATTTACTGTAGTCAGTCCTGTTCACGGGGCCATAATCAGACCAAAAGAGTAGCCAAATCATAGGTTTAAATCTAGAGAAAACAAAAGTTTAATTTCCACAATTTGATCTTGCCTTATTAAGTGCTTCAAGTAACAGTGTTTCAGCCTCGTCAAAGTTTCCCATGTGTATACAGCAGACAGCCTTCCCATTTAGGATCAAACCAGTCATTGGATATTTCTCAGAGAAATCTTGGAAGATCAGATAAGCTTCCTGTATCTTGGAACCACCCTGATTAGGTAGGATAACATGTTACACAATATCCATGATTTCTCATTTATAGTATTATTAAAATGAAAATTATCTCATACCACTGCTAGATTCAACCATGCATTTGCAAGTTGAGTCAGTGTATGGTCCTCATCAATCTGCTGCATGACCCTCAGTTGTCTCTCTGCATAATCTGACCGGTGCATCTTAATGAAGATTTGCACATTCAATGCATGACTGAAAACGGAGAACAGAAATTCAACAGATGAATCAGAGGTTCCAATTTGCTTCTGGATGTATAAGTTGCTGATGTTATACTTTAGCAATCAAAGAGTCAACTCAAATTCACTAGAAGGAAAAGAATCCTTTTTCAGAGGCCCACTAAATGGAACATTCGCATTTTCTAGAGGAATTGGATAGCAACTCCTAGTTCACATTTGTAAGTATATTTGGTACAAAGATTTTACAGAATAACTCAACAACTTTTGAGTAGGAAAACCTCTCATAGAAATGCAGTATTAAGCCAGTGCTATACAAACTTATGTATGAAAATTTCATTTGTGGGAAAGATGAGAGAATTTGCATAGGAAAGAGATGTTTTATTGTCACCAGCTTATGAATTTACTTAATTACTATTTATCTATCAGCAAAATTCCTTTTAAAATTAATCCAAAGAGGGAACTGTGAGCCAATCCAATGCAGCATCCCAGCCAATTAGACTGCTAGTGTATTGGGGAAATGGAATGAACTGCCAGTTGCAAAGGCAACTGTGACCAATGTTCACATAACATCAGCCTTTGACAAATTAGGTGAAGCAGACCACCATTGGAGTGGTTTAACTATGAATTTTGGCTTTTACTTAAGTAGCCTTATTTAGAAAAGTTTTCCTTCAGCATCAAGCTCACAGAGTATCAAGAGCTTCGAAACACAAATAGTCCACATTCTTTTATACCAACTAAACACCAATGAAAGAGAAATAATTGTAGGGCTAGGGCTATATTTCCTTCTAAATATAAATTGCATGCTGGTAGAAATCACCTGCAACATGCAAGAACCTAATTGTTTACATAGTTCCTAGTTAAGCTATCATACTGTATTATTGTTCCATATTTTCTAATTTATAGATATGAGGGGCAAAGAAATCGGAGCCAAATCTGTGCTGTGAAACCATAGAAGACTCAACATTTTAGCTACAGTGGAAGGGGATATCTCAAAGGTCACAGTCAGCCCGTATAAGTGCGTTCCTAGGAGGAAAAATTCAATGAAATCCAGCCAAAACTTGCAATTTTAAACATCTGACTTACCACTATATACCTAGAATCCTGTCCTGTACTTCAAGTATTAGCTTTCAACTATTTGAAAGCAGTATCGTTCACCTCTGACCACAAACATAGAGGCAAGGCAAATGCAGCAACATGCAAGTCAGGTATCAACCAAAAGTAATTCTTTTTGCACTACTACCAAGTACAAACTTACATGTTTCCATTCGGTACAATGGAGGATCTATTGCAGCATCGGCAGTACTTGAATCAGAATAGAGAAAATGTGTTACTGAAACTTATCTACTATTGCTGTTGTATCTTGTAATTTGAAGAGATGACATCTTTTTAGATATAGGATCTGTTTCTTTAGATTTAAAATATTTTATGATATGTGATTTCCATGTAAAATATGATTTTCAGTTTTTGGATGGTATACCAGAATAAAGTAAAATAAATAGGTGAAACTCAATATGCAGCAGTTACACCTATTTTGATCCATTTAAATTGGATGTGCACTCTTTTTTCTTTTCTTTCGCTCACTGCAAAGAAAATAAAAAATAAAACTAGTCACTCCCACATTATCTTCAATGATTGGGAAAGTGGATAAACATTGATATTATTGTAATAACATTGTTATCAACTGGTCTCCTTTTTATAGGAAAGCCAATCCTTAACGCTTACACCACATGCATGGGTTAATATCCCATCCCCCCCCCCCCTTCTGAAGAGAACAGATTAGTAATGCACTTTACAACTTCAATCCATTTTCTACACTAGTGTCTAAACTATTTCAGTGTGCTTTCATTTACAGAAAAAAATAAAAGAAAAATGACACGTTTCTATTATCAAATGTCTGAATTTTAGCACGTTGAACGGGGCAACTGCTGATTCTGGACCAATATGAAATATCAGAGGATTTAGGGCTATATAGCGTTCATAATTCTGATTCAAGTGGAATTCGGACAGTATTACGTCTCGTATGTGCCCTAACTAGTCTCAAGGTATATAAAGGGAGGTAATCTTACCCTATCTAATGAGCCTTTTTCTTCTATGCCCAAGAATCCGGACTGTTAAGAAGGGTAGATGACTTAACTGTGCAAATCAATGGTCACCAATTTGAACATATATAGAACAAAGAACAAGAATTGATGAAGCTGAATTCGGCATCATCAATGATAACAGAACCCAAGCAAGAATGAAAATGCAGTCGAATAATAAAACTCACAGTTCCATGGTGCCACCAGCATTGGTGTGTTTAAGAGCTTCAATATAATCTTCTTCATGCATGAAAACGATTCCAGCAATCAACCTTAATACGGCATTGCTTCCAATCGCTGGATCTGCTAACCATTCTTTCAAGCTCGCAATTGTTGATTCCTAAAGGCGATATTCAGCAAAACCCAATCATAATCCTCTATCAAAACTACATATTTTTCCCATTGTTCTAGCAGATCTTTACCTATAAAAACAAAATTCAAGCAGATCTAAAACGAATTTCACCTTATCATGAGGGTTGGAGAGATAGAGGGCCAGCAGTTTAACGGCTTGGAGAGGAGTTGCAGCGGCGGAGTCGATCTCATTGATCACCAGCTGGGATTAGAGAAACAAAAACGTGTTTTAGATTTGCAAATACTATTGGAAAAAGAATATGAAATTGAGTACAGAAGGGAGGGGGTACTTGGTAGCTGCCGAGAGCGATGTAAGAGCGGTAGACGAGGCAGTCGCGCTCGACGGCGTCGTCGGGGGAGAGGTTGGGAAGATCGCTGTTGTTGATGGCAGCCTGAAAGGAACCCAAGTAGAAATTGTTCCTCAAATGGAACAAGTGATCTGGTGCTGCAGCTACTGCCATTTGAGACTGTCTATACACACAGAGATCTCGAAACAATTACAATTACAAATGCTTTTTTCCTTTTTCAGACCTTCAACTCTGTCTTGACTCCTTCCGTTTCTTCTCTGTCTATAATATATCAGACAGATCTATTAACCTATTGGGTTAGCGGTTAACAGAAATATTAGTTCAAATTCTGTAAATGGTGTTTGTACTATGCGTTTTTGTTTAATTTAGTCTCATTATTATAATTTAGGGTAAACTACAACATTAGTCATTAAACTATGAGTAAATTTTTGTTTTAGTCATTTAACTAAAAAAGTTACAATTTAGTTACTGAACTATTCAAAAATTTACATTTAAGTCGCTGGGCAGTTAAAATCGATACTCTATAGTTTTCTCAGTTCGCACTATTTACACCAATTAAAAGCTCTCATTCTTTTTCTTTTCCATAGTTGAGTTTTTTTTTATAAAACAACTTAGGATGCGACGAGTCTACGAGTCAAAATTAAAATAGATTTTTTCTCCGATTTTTACACTGATCGTCAAATCAACTTGGATCTAAGGTATGTTCTTCTATTATTGATGTATACTGACTGATCCACCATACTAATTGTCAACTTCTCGTTTGGAGCTCAGTGGTGAAACTTAAAAAAAAATTTAACAGTTCAATGACTTAAATAAAAACTTTTAAATAGTTCAGTGGCTTAAATAAAATTTTTTGAATAATTTAGTGATCAAATTATAAATTTTTTAATTAAATGAAAAAAACAAAAATTTACCCATATTTTAGTTACTAATTATATAATTTACCTTATAATTTAATCATTTCCAATTTCTTTAGCCTTTAATATATGTCCATCCTTATCTTAATTTTTTTCATTTGACTTTGATTTTCACAATAAGACAATTTTTTTCACATTTAAAAAAGACAAACAAAAATATAATATTTATCCAATTTTGAAAAAAATGTTGCATTTGCCCCATGGCAACTTGTTATAAAAATAAGTCAATTCAAATTATTCGAGGAAGCTAACCTTGAGTGAAGCCATAAATATTTTTGGATTTTTATCATTGTATTAACATAAAATTTTACAATTTTTAAGGTATTAAAATATAAAATTTTGACTTTTGAAGGAACTACAACAGAAATTTAAATTTTATGGGGAAATATAGTTTTACCATTTGATTAACTTAAAATATTGTAATTACTATAGGGACTAAAAGAAAATTTTCCACTTTGAGAGTTCAAGTCCTTGCCTAACAAATAAACTTCCTCTACCTCTTCGTGTGTCGCTATATTTATGCCCCTCGAGTCCTTTCTTGATACGTGTATTAGTGAACATCTTCAATATACCCAATTTACTTTTTCTTCATTTTGCCAAAAATCCATTTCACTTTATTAATATACATATATATATATATATATATATATATATATATTTTTTTTTTTTTCAGTTCCATGGAAAACCAAAGAGAGGAAGAAGATGGAAAGACTTGATGGAGCTAAGGAATCGATTGGATTAATTGATATATTTTGTATTCTTTCGATTCCTTTTTAATTTATTTTTGGATTTATTCATTTTGATTTTTATTAGAGGAAAATACCCATTGAATCCATGGAAAACTACAGAAGAGAATGCAAAAGAACAAGAACAAGATTAAGGAAAGGGTAAATGGAGCTAAGGAATCAATTGGATGAATTGGTCATTTTTTTTTCTTTCAATTCCCTTTAAATTTATTTTAGGTTTATTTATTTCTATTAGTCTCTTGTAAACAACTAGATTTGTTGAATCCTCACTTTTGTAAAATTCACAAGCTTTTTTTTTTTTTTGAGAAAATGTTAAATTAGTATTATTTTGGGTTTAGCTTGATCAGTTTACTCAAAGGCAACCCTCTTCGCACATCTATTCTCTCAACGTTCATCCCCTGTGTGATAGTTGCTACAAAGTTCATGGATGATATGTATGTTAGTTAACTTCCTTGAACAAATTCATAATTCGTGCTTTCAAACTTGTTGGATATTCATTAGTTTTGCTTTATAGGGTTATCTTATACTTTTTCCCCTTCGTTTTCATTAGAAGAGAACTTTTGAAAGTGTGTTGATATAGTTAGGGGTGAGTGTTCGATTGAATTGAATTGAATTGAATGAAAAATTTCGAGTTAATTGAGTTGACGAATCCTACTTTATCATCCTAACTCGATTTTAAATTTTCTCAAATCGAGTCGAGTGAGATGAAATTCGAATTAAATTGGATCGAATATATTTGTTTGAGTTAAATTTAAAAAAAATAATTTTGAGTCCTTGTAATCACTGCCACCCTTCGTAATCAAATTTGTCAATCGTAATCAAATTTATTATTAACTTTCATCCCCTCATAATTTTTTATTAATATTTTATATACGGGTTAGCTTCTTTGATTACTTAGTTGCTTCAATTATCTTCCGATTCTTGTCACTATATATTTTCAAATTAAAAATATACTAAATGTAAAAATGTGATTTTTAATAAAAGTTATCTTAAAAATAAAATGTGAAATTGATACCAACATAAAATTTTAACACGAATATTTTATAGCATCATTAATAATTTAATTTTAACAAAAATTATAAAATTCAATATGATTAAACAATTCCATAATATAAATAGTACAAAATGTGTAATTAAATTTAATAATATAAATAGTAGATATAAATAAAATTATTACTATTTAGATTTATGGATTTTTGGATGATTTTGATTTTTTATTTGGGGGTAAAAGGTGAGAAATAAAAGTTTTGGGGGAAATAAAAAGTTTTGGGGGTTGAGGGATTGGGGAAAAGTAAATGGTGGATAAAAATTTTGGGGGGAATATTCAAAAAAAATTTGGGAGGATGGATTTGGGGTAGAAGGGGGTGGGATGGAAGGGGAGAAAAAGTTTTGGGGGGAAAGTGGAAGGGAGTAAAAGTTTTGGGGGAAAGTAAAGAGGTTTGGGAGTTTGAGGTAAAAGTGTAAAATATTATAGTTTGGTATTCGGTTTATTCAAATTATTCAAGTTATTTGAATTTCAAAACCAAACTCAATTCAAACTCGAAATTTGAAAAAGAAATTCGAGTTGACTCGAATAATTCGACTAATTTGAATAACTTGATTCATTTAACTCAAAATTAAATTTTTTTTCTCGATTTTTTCAAATCGAATCGAGTTTTACTCATCCCTAGATATAATTTACAACAAGAGAAGAGGATAAGGAGGAACAAGGAAAAGAATATGGTGGTGTTGTGGAGATTAGTTCACCTGAAGAGGCTGAGAGCCAAAACAAGGACAAAAGGACAAACTGACTTAAGGAGAGAGTTGCTCAAAGTAACTTTAAGGTGTAGGAAATCAATCCCTTCTGCATCGTTCATCAAGGTATTTATAGGAGAGATTTTCTTGTTCATGAAGGAATTACAATCCTATGAGTTAATGTTAAATGGCAACCAACCGATTTGAAAAGTAGAAGTAAACTTACCAGTTGCTTCTTCCTCTAAAAGGAAGAGACAACACACTAAAAGAAATAAGACTAAGTCATCTAGGCCAACTAAATTAGAAAGGAAGAGAACCAAGTCTAAGTGTTTCTTCTACAACAAGAAAGAAAATTTTAAGGCCAACTGTAAAGAGTGGAAGGATTACCCTAGCCACTGAGGACAAAGGTATGAAACTCTTTATGATAGAAATTTGGTTAGTGGAAGATTCGATAAACCACTAGGTCATTGATTCTGAAGTCATTAACCATATGTGTTTCTTTATAAGGGTTTGGGGAAATGGAAGATCTCAGGGATAAGAGTCTATTGTTGCGAACCAGGAATGAGACAAGTGTGGTAGCTGAAGTAGTGGGAGATGTACATATTTATTTTGATAATTTTAGAAAGATTATTTTGAAAGACACTTTCTATGTATAAAATTTCAAAAGAAACTTAATTGTTGGTGCATGTTTATTTAAAGACAGCTTAACCGTGACTTTTAATAATAGTCTTGTAATATTTAGAAATCGTAATTTTATTTGTAATGGATGAACGTCTAATAATCTCTATTTTATCAAACCAAAGATGTACACACTGCATGAAACTAAAATTTTGAATAAAAGACTTAAACATTATCACTCTAATGAGGCATACCTTTGAGATTTTGAGACTTGATTATATTAACCAAGAAAGAATCACTAGACTTGTGAAAGATGACACTTTAAGTTCGCTTAAAGAGTTTGATCTTTCACAATGTGAATCTTACTTAGAAGGTAAGATGACTAAGCGATCTTTTAATGAAAAAGGAACGAGGGTTGTGAAACCCTTAAAACTTGTGCGCACTAACATATGTGGCCCCACGAACGTTAATGGAAGAGTTGGTTACAATTATTATGTAATATTTATTGATGATTATTTCAGATATGAGTATGTGTACCAAATGCACTGCAAAAGTGAAACTTTTGATAAATTCAAAGAGTTTTATATAGAGGTGGAGAAAAAACTAGGTTTACCCATAAAGACACTTCGATCTGATTGAGGTGGGGAATATTTATCAAATAAGTTCTTAGGGTATCTCATAAACAATGAGATATTATCCCAATTAATCGCGTTGAGAAATCCACAACAAAATGTCGTGATAGAGAGAATAAATTGAACTTTGTTAGACATGGTTCGTTCAATGTTATGTTATTCGAAGCTGTCAATCTCCTTTTGGGAATATGCCCTGCAAACGACTCACTAGATTCTGAATGATGTACCAACTAAGGTTACATCTAAAACTTCATATGGAGTATGGCACAATAGGAAGCCAAGTCTAAATCATTGAAGGATTTGAGGATGCTCAACCCACTTATTGGATAAAGATGCGATGAAGTTGGATTCATGGACAAAGTTGTACATGTTTGTGAGATATCCTGATGGAAAAAAGGGTGATTTTTTTATGACCCAAAAGAGCAAGTAATGATAGTGTCGACTCATGTTACTTTCCTTGAAGAAAGTTACACGAATGAATTTAAGCCTAGAGGTAAAAAAGATACTTGAGCAACTTTTGGGAAATACACAAAACCCTGTAGTAATGATTCTAAAAACAACTTCTAATAGTAGACCTACAAATAATCAGCAGCATAAGGAGCTTCATTGTAGTGGGAGGGTTTCTCACAGGCCTAAGTTCTTCCAATTTAGCAGAAGTGTTTTAAACACTGAGTTTTCCGAACAGGAAGATGATGACCCACTCACATTTGATGAAGCGATGTAGAATGTTGATTTCAAGCTCTAGGAAATAGCTATGAAAGCTGAGATGGATTCTATGGAATCCAACTTAGTTTGGGTACTTGTAGACTTACCGAAAGGGATAAAACTCATAGGGTGTAAGTGGATCTACAAGAATAAAAGAAATGCAGATGGAAAGTGGAAACTTACAAGGCCAAACTTATAGCAAAAAATATATATAGCTGGAAAATTTTTATTCGTGCTCAATTCAATCTGCAAATTTTTATCGATTGCGACAACTCTCGATTACGAGAGCTGACAAACAGATATCAAGTGTAACAACTCAATTTTAAGTGGTGTCAAAAATAGTGGTTTCGGGACCACAATTTCGACGAGTGAGTCTGTAAATATTATCATTTAATATTTACAAGTTAAATATTATGCTATTGTGAATTTTGATTTTATAGATTTTATTAATTGGTCATTCAGTCAAGGTATAAGTGGTTCGTACTGAAAGCCAATAATGTTGGAAAATGAGGTATCAAGACATCGTTTCCATAAATCAAGCCTGTAAATATTTTTATTAAATATTTACAGACTTTTTATATCGGTAAATTGAATTTGGGATAGGAAATTTTGTCGAATTAGTGATTAATTAATGTATAAGGATTAAATTGTAAAAGTGATAAAAGTTAATTGTTATGGATTTTTAATTAATTGAGGACTAAATGAGCAATTGGGCCTTTCTTAAACCACCAAACGGTGGTGGATGCCAATTGTATACCACCAATTTTGCTAATCATGTGTAAGTTTGAACTTTAATTAATTAATTATAACTATTAACTTATAATCATAGTATATAACATAAAAAAAATATGATGTATTCATTATCTTCTTCATTTGGCCGTGAGAAAAAGAAAGAAAAAGGTTTCAAATATTTAAACATTTTGTCCCTCATTTGGTATGATTTCTAAGTCCTTTTCTTGTAATTTTTTTTTTGTTTTTCAGATTGTTGCAACTAGGTCCAGCTAACTTGTATCTCCGTTTTCAAAACTGTTAAAGACTTTTAAAGCTTCCATTGATGTTAATTGACATTTTTGAATGTTTATGGTAGATTTTGAAGCTTAGAAATGACATAGGATTAATTTATTAAGTAAATTTTGTTACTTTTGAGTTTAAGGACTAAATTGTGAATATCTAGAAATTGGTATAAAATTTCTGTAAATTGTGATGATATGATGTTGTATATAGACATAACTGAAGTGGGTTTAAATTTTGGAGTTTAAATTCAGAAGATATGATAAGTTCGGTTTTAAGGACTAAATTGAATAAAATGAAAAACTTTAGGGGCGGCTGAATAATGAAATTGAGCTGATACTTGTCTATAATTGGATGAAATAAGAGGGGAAATTGATAAATTGAATTGAATAATTGTATAGATCAAGAATTGGACCAAATTAGAATTAATCGAAGAAAAGGCAAATCTGTTGATTAGTCCTTAGAGAATTGACCGTTTTCTATTTTTCCAGGTAAGTTTGCATAGCATAATTGTATTTAAGTTGCTTCATATTTGATGTCTGAATTTGTATTTGTTTGATAATAGTTTGAATTTTGCACAATTTGGTACAACGGGTGAGTTATGAACTAAAACATAGAAAAATGATAAGTGATGGTTAAAACTTAAAATGATGAATTAATATCTAAAATAAAAATGAATTGATAATTTATTATAATTGGTCGAATTGTGTTGGTATGAAATTGATCGGTTGTTTACGGTAAGGACTAAATTGAATTGATTTGAGATTATTGTATATTAATGTAAATGTAAAATTGATTTTGTATTGAGAAGAATTTTGTTGGTACATTGATATGTATTGATGAATTACTATTGAACATATATAATTGAATTGAAAAATTAGCTTATAATGGAAATTGAAAATGGTTACCCTATTAACTGTTCGGGTAGAGTTGGATATAGTTGGCATGCCATAAGATAGGAAGAGTTCAAGGTTACTTCGACTATGAGTCGATGATGCACTAGGTGCCAAATTAATTTGGTTATATCCATGAGACACTGGATGTCAAACTTATTAATGAGCACCGTGGGCGCAAACTATTTACTTCGAATTTATTTGATGAAGGATTGGGTACCAAACTAGTTTGTTGGTTGGATCTGTGTATTCGTTCGAATCTGAGTCGAGTTAATAGGGGGAATAAATGGTAAAAGTGGGATAAGTATAACCGAAATGATGATGATAGAGTCCTCGAAATCAAAAGATTGAAAATCTAAAATGAAAAGTATTATTTGATAATTGAGATTTCAATTAGATATGAAATGGAAAGTAATGTGATATTTGATTTGTGAGATATAAACTGGATTGATAATTGTGATATGATAAAACAAAGTTAATTAATGATATATATGAATATTGATAGTATTGAATGCTTATATGTATCGGATATAAGAGTCAAAGGCCAATATGGAAATGTGATAAATCTATGAATTTGATGCGAATTGAGCAATAAAATGGAATAATGATTGTCATTATATTGAAATTGGATGTACTATTAAAAATAAATAAATAAAATTATACGATATAATCTTTAGATTGAGTAATTGAAGCTTGTATACATTCATACATGTGTACCATTGAGACTTTTAGTTGTATTTATGAATTGAAATGTTATGAATAGTATTGAGTTTTGAATTAAAATAGCATGATTTTGTTCTGTTATTTATCGTAGCATCCCCTAACCCTACTTTGGTGACGAAGACGGGAGTGGGTGTTACATCAAGATAGCTTTCTTGAACGGCTGTCTTGAAGAGAGCATCATATGGTGCAACCCACCAGATATATAGTTAAATGAAATGAGCATAAAGTGTGCAAATTGCTTAGATCCATATATGGACTAAAGTAAGCATCCAGCTCACAGAATCAAATATTTGATCAAGCAGTCAATATTTTTTAATTTGAGCAAAACATAGATAAACCTTGTGTTTATAAACGTATTGAGGATGGAAAGGTTGTCTTTCTCATTCTATATGTCAATCATATTCTACTTATTGGAAATGGCGTGGAGACATTAATCACCCAACCTGAGTGTGTGTGCACCAGGGTTGAGAATCAACACAAATACAACAATAAAATCGAAATAACTATGTGCGGTGTCTGCAAGTGTGACAAGTCAATTGTAATATAATTTGTACAACGGGGTACAAGAGTCCTCTAAGGATCGAACCCACAAGAGTCAGCAGTTGGGTGAATTCTAGCTAAAAACATGCAAAAAAAAGTCTAAACAACTACTCGCTAGATAGCATAGTATGATAGGCCATGAAATTGAGAGTATTTAAACTAGCTGGCTAGCTAATTAACAAAAGGACTAAATCGTAAAGCATGCAAAGTTGTAAAACTATCTAATCAATGAAAAATGATGTTTGGTTGAATTCAATGTGGTTCATTAATCATCGAATTAGGGATCTAAATTGTTGAAACTCCTAAAGTGACTCTATTTTACCTCTAGGTCTCAATTTTACCAAATTAGACAAATTAGTGCGGTATATCTCTTAATCTCACTCGGCTAACTTGAAAATAATGAACCAGTGCCTAATAAGATTACTTATCGGTCTCACTTATCTTAATTTTCCCTTAATGGCGTGTAACATCCCGTTTTTCAGTGGTGTCAGAATAGTGGTTTTAGGACCACAAATTTCAACGTGTCAATTCGTAAATATTAATTATTTAATATTTACGAGGTCATTATGGTCCTATTAAAATTTGGTTAAGAAATTTTAATGTTTAGACAGTTAATTAAAGAAAAAGACTAAATCATAAAAATGTAAAAGTTAATCACTAATATTTAATATGGACTAATTAGGTATAAAATTGTTATTGATTGGACTTAAATGGAAAATTGGCCAATGTTAATATTAGTGGCTAGTTTTGAAGTTTGAATTAAGTGATTTTTATGATTAAAATTATATTAAAATAAGGCTAAAGTAATAATAAAAAAAAATGTTGAAGCCACTATCATCTTCTTCATATTTTCTTTTCAGTCTAACCAAAACACCACTTTAGTAGCTAAGTGAGCTTTGGTTTTGTCATTTCTTCTTGCATGTAAGTGATATCTTTATTGTTTCTTCATGAATTTTATGTTTTTGTGTTAGTTGAGTTGAAATCTATTTAGTTTAGGGGTTAATTTGTAAGATTAGTAAAGTTTAGAAAGTCTACCCTTAATGTTTTTGAAGCCTTCTTCTTAAAAGAGTTTTGTTTGGGTGCTTGATGTTGATTTTGTGTTATTATATAGAGTAATTTTGTATCAACACTGGAAATTAAAGATTTAATTGAGTAATTTGTAAAATGAGAAGGATTTTATTATAAATTTAAGGATATATGGGTTGCATATTAAAGGTTAAGTATTCGAAAATATTGGGTTTATATGTTAATTGTGGAATTGTCTTGTTTAATATTATGGATTAAATTGTTTAGAATGTAAATGTTTAAGGGAAAATGTGCAAAATTGTAAATAAGGAATTATATGTATTGAATTGATTTGTATATGAAATTGAAGTTAATAATTGAAATAAATTAAATTATAGATCAAGAACAAGTACAAAACCAAGGAAAATGGAAAGTTGTGGAATAGTCCCTGAACTTTTGCTGTTTCTGCAGTTTAGCCTTGGTAAGTTTGTACGGTTTAATTTTGTATAATTTAAATACTTTACTTATTTATGAATTGAAATTGTTAAATGTCCTGAAAGTGTTGAATTGTATTAAGAGGATTGGTTTGAGAAAGTAATTATATTAAGTGTTGTCATTTGATAAATGATTGAGCCAATGAACATAGGATAGGATGCAATTAGCATGCTAATAGGTTATATCACGCGTTGTACGGGATTGATTGGTGTTGAGATGATGATTTTTGATTTATTATTGTGTACTAAATATACCGAAGTGCAGCATTTGTTACGGACAACCGTGTTATATTACAGTGATTCAAGTGTGTTTCCGGGGGCGGATGTAAAGCCTTCGGGCTTGGCATTCAGTGCCGAGGTGTGTTTCGGAGGGATGTTAGCCTACGGGCTTGGAACTTAGTGCCGAGGTGTGTTCTCGGATGGTTAGCTCATTTGAGCGATTTGGTGTGTTTGGATGGTTAACCGTGTATTCAAATTTGTTATAACGTTCATCAGTTATATTTTCAATGGTATAATGTAATTCATTGGATTGTATCATTTGCTTTTAATCATAAATCTCACCCGTTAGTTGATTGTGATTTGATAGGATTTTGGTTTATTTTCTGTATTCTGTATTAGATATGTTTATTCAGTAAGTTATTATTTTAGTCGTTGGACTTACTAAGCTCAATTAAGCTTACTTGTGTTTTTTTCTCTTATTTCATTGTAAATACATTTTAATGGAAATGGGCGATCGGATCGACTCAAAGAATCACACTATTTGGAAATCTTTTGGTGGTTTTTGAATGTTCACTTTAGGTTATATGGCATGTAATAGGTGAATAGTATTACGTTGGTTACTTGTTACTTGTGAAGTTTGTTAGTCTTGAATGATGCTTGCCATTAGATGGATTTTGGTACATGTGAATATGTTTTGGTTGGTATATATATATGTTTTGGAAATTGTTTGGTATGTTTTTTATAAGTCTTATGAAAGTGTTGGAATGTGGCAATTTGAATTATGGATTGAAAGGAGTGGTGGTTTTGGTATGAATTGGTGTAGGTATTTGAGTACTTTGAATGTAATTACTTTAGTTTGAAATGTGATATTGGTTTGCTTATTAGATTGTGGTGACAATGAGGGCATATTGGTTAGACACTTAGGATGTATGTCTTAACATGTTTTGACCTTGTTTGTTTGTGTTTTAAGTAAGTTTAATTGATGGAAATTGGGTTTCTTGATGTCCAAGTATGCATATTTTGGTAAACTTGAATTTGAAGGTACATTTTGGAGCAGACGACCTTGGACACGGACTGTCACACGACCGTGTGCTACATACAGCCACACTATATGACCGTGTATCACTATTGTTTAAAGTGTAGGTTTTACACGATCTGTGACATGGATGTGTGACCCTATTTTGAATATTCACATGGGTGGAAACACGGGTTGGGACACGGCCGTGTGTCAATACTTCTAGTACTCACACGGTCTGGGTTATGTCACACGGCTTGGCCATATGGCCGTGTGACCCTTATTTTTCAAATTTTCTTGATTCTTCTATTTTGTTTCAAAATGACCCCTGAGTTTTTTTAAACTACTTTTAGGGCTTCTTAGGCTCGATTTAAGGCCCATAAATGTAATTTTAATAATATGTTTAATTGTTTCTATGTGAATTTAAATGTTCTAAATTTTTTGGTAATGCTCCGCAACCCTAATTCGATGACAGATAGGGGCTAGGGGTGTTACAGGGCATCAATCTTAATTTTTTAGGGTTTAGGATTTAGGGTTTAGGATTTAGGGTTTAAGGTTTATTCAAATTTATTGCAATTAAGTCTTTAACTCTACAAATTAATTTAACCACATCTCAATCAAGCAACCCCCTAGGATTTAGTTACCTATTAACATATCTAAGCTAACTAACATAAAAGAAACATACATGAAAACCATTAATGTAAAACTTGAAGAAAAGATGAAAGCTTTGGTTTTCACTGTGAAAGGATTAAAGGAAAAGCAACTAATGTAACACCCTAACTCGATGCAATCATCAGATCTAGGTACAGACATCACAACAGAACCGATTTATTATTCGTACTAAAATTTCACTATGTTAAAATAATTTTATTACTTATTAAATAATCTTATAAACAATATAAATTTCTAAACAAGGTTTGTTGTCCACTCTATGGACTCCGAGGCATCTAAAATTGATACAATGTTATCACCCTCTTGGAGAGTTTTCCCTATGGTGACCCCTAACCTATGTGCATGACTTTTTCCTTTGAAGCCTCCTGACTCATCTTAATTTGGCTTGGTCCTAGGGGTGAGCATTCGATCGAATCGAATCGAATCGAAAATTTTCGAATTAATCGAGTTTTCGTATCTCATTTTATCATCCTAACTTTATTTGAAGTTTTCTCGAATCGAGTCGAGTGAGATGGAATTCGAATCGAATCGAATCGAATATATTTGTTCGATTTAAATTTTAAAAAATAATTTTGGGTCCTTGTAACCATTGTCACCCATCGTAATAAAATTTGTCCACCTTAATCAAATTTTTTATTAACTTTCATCACTTCATAATTTATTTATTAATTTTTTATATATTTGTTAGCTTCTTTGCTTGCTTAGTTGTTTCAATTATCTTCAGATTCTTGTCACTATGTATTTTAGAATTAAAAATATATTAAATGTAAAAATATGATTTTTAATAAAAGTTATTTTAAAAATAAAATGTGAAATTGATACCAATATTAAATTTTAACACGAATATTTTATGGCATAATTAATAATTCAATTTTAATATAAATATTCAATATGACTAAACAATTCAATAATATAAATAATATAAAATGTGAAATTTAATTTAATAATATAAATAGTAGATATAAATAAAATTATTACTATTTATGTTTAGTGATTTTTTTGAATAATTTTGATTTTTATTTGAGAGTAAAGGGTGAGAAGTAAAAGTTTAGGGAAAAATAAAAAATTTTGGGAATAAAAGTTTGAGGAAAGTAAATAGGGGAGTAAAATTTTGGAGGGAAAATATTAAAAAAAATTAGAGGGGGGAGGGTTTGGGATAGATGAGAGGTGAGATGGGAAGGGAATAAAAGTTTTAGGGGAAAAGTGGGAGGGAGTAAAATTTTGGGGAAAATAAAAGGTTTTGAGGGTTTTGGGAGTAAAATTTTGAGAAAAATAAATGGGAGAGTAAAATTTTGGTGGGAAATGGATTTTGGGTAGATTGGGGGTTGGGAGGGAGGAGGGAGTAAAAGTTTTGGGGAAAGTGGGAAGGAATAAAAGTTTTGAGGAAAAGTAAAAGGTTTGGGAGTTTGGGGTAAAATGTAAAATATTATAGTTTGATATTGAATTATTGAATTATTCGAGTTATTCAATTGAAAACTCAACTCGATTCGAACTCGAAATTTGAAAAAAAAATTTGAGTTGATTCGAATAACTCGATTAACTCGAATAACTCGATTCGTTTAACTCGAAATTCGAATTTTTTTCGATTTTTTCGAGTCGAATCGAGTTTTGCTCACCCCTACTTGGTCCTTCCTTGAGTTCCTTGCTCCATGAACCTTACAACTACAGGTCAACCGTTTGTAAGTTCGAATGAACTTAGTGAGTTTCCTTATTCACATGCATGCCACACCTTTCCAGTGATTGAATAAGTAAACACTTAAAAATAATTAATAACAATACAACTACTCCCTTTGTGTTGAGAATTTTATTTCAATTCATTCTAATGGACTTGTTCCTATTGTCACATCCCGAGATTGGGGTTGGAAATTTTGGTCGTGTGAAGTGAAGGTTCACCAGTAGTAGTGTATGCCAAATGATGTGGTAAGGAGCTCACCAGTTTCCCTACGAGGCAGGTTCACTAACGTGCTGATGAGCTGGGGTTCGCCAGTCTGTTTGGCAAGCTAGGGTTTGCTAGTCTATTTGGCTAGTTGGGGTTCACCATTCTATTTGGCGAACCGGGGTTTGCCAGTTGAGTTGCAAACTGGGTTTTCCGGTGAAAGAGAAAGTTAGACTCAAATTAAGGAAAAGAGATTTAGTGTATCTAGGAATACTTTACGTGCAAGTAATGTCTTTCCTAAGTCAGATAGGGTATCCAAAGGTATTTAGGACTCTTAGGTCTATAAATAAGACCCTTAGTCCTATGAAATTCTTCACTGAATATTTTGTCGTCAAAGTCTTTGTTCTAAAATTCGTTCATAGCAATTTGGGTAAGTCTCTATCTTGTTAGGTTGGTCGTCTGAAAAGCTAGGTTCACTTGCATGTGTTAAATCTATATGTTCTATTTAGTAATTTTTATGTTTATTGTAAACCGGTCAGACCATCTACCAACAAGGATAAGGGAAAAGCTAAACTTGTTTAAGTTTCTTTGTTTTAGATGAGTGATCGAGGATTCGACGTGAATATGTTCTTTTTAAAGTTTGCAAAAGTGTGAGTGGTCTGAGATTATTTCGATTCTGATTAGAATTATGTTAACTATTATGATTTTCTAAAAAGAAATTTGTTTTCAAAACCCAAGTTTCAAAAAGGCAAGTTTTCTGAAAAGCTCTATTTTCAAAATATAATTTTGAAAAGATTATTTTAAATCACAGTTTTGTGCGAGCTTATAAGCAAGTCTATGGTTTTAAGAACGTTTTGAAAGAGTGAATTTTAAAATTTGTTTTAAAGGGAGTTAATGTGTGAGATTTATAAGAAAATGTTTTAAGTTCGCATACGTGCGAGCTCTTTATTAAGATCAGCTTTATGCAAGCTCTTTGATATGTGCGAGCTCCTTTGTGAGCCTTCTGATTTGCATACCAAGGATTATGAATAATCACCAGCTTCTCAGTAAGCTTTCCGTAACCGAACCAGTCTTGCGACCTAAGGCAGACCTTGTTCATATTTTTTGTTAGACTAACTAGTCGTGCGACCTAATGCTGACTCTGTTTTTGATTTTTGATAAGTATGAGCTGGTTTCGAGACTTAAGGCAAACCCATACTCGAAGTTTTAAATGTTTTGAATGAAATTGACCTTGTAATATAAGGTGAGCGCCTTTTAAAGCAAGTTTTAAAAGAAATGATTAATAAGTATTGTTTTTAAACTATTTCCACAAATATGTTTTCTGACAATACATACGAAATGGGTCTCGCAACCTCACCTGCGAACCTAACAAGCAAAATAATTTCAAAACTATGTATTCTATTGTTTTCAAACTCTGTTTTTAAAGCATAATCTGTTGGTTTCTGATTAGTCATTGAGTTCGAATTGAACTCATCCACTCCTCTCTTACTTCTCAAGTAAGTAGGTTGCGGATAGCATTGGTGGGTATTGGCGAACCTGAGAAATAGACGATGGATTTAGAATGTTATTTATATTGTTGACATAAGTATTGAACAATTACTTAAGTTTACGTTTAAAATTTTGACCTATTTTTGAGTTTAATTTTTATTATTATGTGAACCATGACTTGGAGTAAGTGTTTATGTTGTTAATAAATCGATGTTATTCATGCATGAGTACTATTTTGTTTTGCTTTAATATTTGTGAGACAATTATATGGCTAGTTATCATAACTTTTGACCCATGTATGTTTGCATAAATTACTTGCGTACCCTTGTAGCGATAGTTTTATTACATTTGAAACCCTGTATGATGCGAACAATATTTACATGCATACACTTGACTTTGCAAATCCTTAGATGTGTACGAACCCATGTTTTATGCGAACCCTACTAAAGTATGGTAACCTTTTCATGCATGTTTTCCTTCAATTGCAAAGCCTATTTATTATTAAAACCACGAAGTATGAAAACCTAAGCATGCATGGTATCTTTTGCGAAACATGTTTGATGCAAAGTAGGTTTATATATGGACCTATTCTAAAGCTTGCGAACTTAGGTATCTTGTGAACTTAGTTACCTTGCGAAATCTTGTGTTATTAAGATAGGCGAACTTATGTGGTGTTTAGTCTTATGAACTTAGGCCTGAACCTTTCTTGGATTATTTTTTAAGCTTGCATGTTTACTTCTTTATGTATAATTTCCACTGTTGCTTTTTTATTTAACATATTATTGTTATTTGTAAGTGGTGTGTTGGAGGTTAGGTTGGGAGTTAATGGAGAGTCACTTAGGTGGCTAATGTGGCACATCGGATTCGGGTCGAATCATCTTGGTCGGGTTTGGGGTGTTACACCTATTCCCACCCCTATGTACTTGAGAGTAAATTGTTAAACAATTTCCTTCCGATCGTTCTACCTGCCTTTAGTCGACCTTGACAATTTCACTAATGGTCTTGCCATCTCTAAGGAGCCTACCCTTCTTTTACTTATAGTATTTCTTCACTTTATTCCTATCATGGTTTTCGTTTCCAAACAACATGCCTTATTACTGCGACCTTCTCGTTTTCTCGCCTAAAGGTCCTTATCTTAACCCCATATGACTAGTTCACCTTTCCCTCCATCAATATGACTAGCAAGATCTCACGCCACCTTATAGGATTAAATCCTGTTTAGCTTAAATAGTGACCATATTACTTTCTTGTTAATCCACCTTAGTCATTTTATCTTGCCCTTCACCGTAACACATATTCTTTCTATTGATCTAAGTGCCCGATTTTGACCCTAATCGAATAGTGGTTTCGGGACCACAAATTTTAGTTTCAAAAATATTTTAATATTATCTTCTATGTTTATTATGTGTGAATTTAATTGCGTGAAATTTTCGTGTTTTAATTTTGTCGTTTGAGTGACCGATTAAAGAAAATAGCTTAATCACGTAAAATGAAAATTAGAGGTTAAATCTAAAGGTAACAAATTGTTGTTGTCTTTATAAAATGTAGTATTTATGATGTAAAAAGGCCAAAATATAGTTAGTGGGTGGCAAAGTACAAGTATAGCCTTTTATATATGTATATACATTTATATAAATGTTAATAAAGTAAACTAATTATTAATGTAATATATGTTTAATATATCAAAATTAAAGCATTATTTCTCCATCTTTTGGCCGAAACTAAGAAGAAAGAAGAATGTATAAAAGCTTTAACATATTCAGCACTTGCAAGCTTGATTAAGGCATGAATTTTGTTCGGTTTTTGATAATTTTTACGTTTTTGAGATCGTTGCTTTGAATACTTCAAACCCATGTCTTAATTTTGTGAATTGTTGATGATTTTGAAATGTGCCATTGATTAATGTTTGAGTTTTATGATGTTAGTAGGTGAAATATGAAATATATGTGTTAGATTAACATGTTTTGTTTTTGAATTTTTGGTGAATTTGAGTAATTAGGGCTAAATTGTGAAATTAATTTTTGAGGGACTAAAATGAAAAATAAATGAAATGCATGGACTTGTATGAATACAAGGAAGATTCGGCCTAACTATGTTGTTGTGAGATTTTGTGTATTTTGTGTTTTATGCAATAGGAACTAAATTGCAAAAAGTATAAAATATAAGAGGCAAAATGGAATTTTCCCATTTATGTGTTTTTGGATTTAATTGAATGATTTGATGAATAAAAGGGTTATATTTGAATATTTTTAGATCAAGAATCAAAGAAAACGGAATTAGATCGGGGGAAGCCGAAAGTAGTCAAGTAGTCAACTATGTCCGTCGATATCCGAGGTAAGTCGATAAGCATTTAAATTTGTTAAAATTCATGAATATATAATAGATATATAGTAAATTGAATTATTGAATTGGTTAATTGTCTTGGCCGAATGTGTATGCTAGGATAGGGATTTTATTTCGAGTTCGATTCGATTGATAATCAATGTTTGAAGCCCGTACGAACCCTAGGAAGAGATGGGATACTTATCATGACATAGGATTTTCGAAAAGTGTTTTCATGTAAGACCACGTCTGGGACGTTGGCATCGATTTGTGTTTTCTTGTAAACCCTGTCTGGGACAGTGGCATCGATCTGTGATTACATGTAAGACCACGTCTGGGACGTTGGCATTGTACGAGCCTTGCGACTATCCGCGTATCCTTTTAAATTTTGAACAGTTAAACGGGTAATGTTAAACGAAGACGGATATGTAATTGAATTATATGTGCAGGTATGTATTAGTTAAATGAATATATTGAGATAAGGTAAGTTATTTATTTGGAATTATATATAGTATGTGAATATAAATTTTGAATTATCATGTTTGTACATATATGTGTAATTCAGTTTTTAGTTGATAACTATGTTGCCAAAGGTGAAAGTTTTATATGCATTTATAAAAGGATATATTCGGTTTTATAATTGTATATGTGATCAAAGTATGACTATGTAATGTATGATATCTTTATATAGTAAATTATGTGCCTTTAATCTTTACTAGTTAAATATTGTTTATGCTTATGACTTACTAAGCTTTAAATAGCTTACTGTGTGTGTTTGTATTTATTTACCTTGTTTTATAGATTTTGAAGTCGTTACGAGCTCGGGAATCATCAGTAAAGCTTATCACACTATCGAGTAACTACGGTATCTTATAAGCTGAAATTTCTTTTGGAACTATGGCATGTATAGACTAGTTTTGGAGTTTGCTTAATTCGAAAATGTATGTATTAAAGCCATGCCAAAATGGCTTAATTTTCTTGTTTGTGTTTGGTTTTGGTTGAATTAAGACTTAAGCTTACTTTGGTCAAGGTTTAAATTTTATGTGGATGATATTTATATGATGATATTTCATTAATGTGTTTCGGCAATTAAGTTGTTGAGGTAAGTAGGTTTGTTATATTTCTTTAGATAAGTAATGTTAAAATAATGTTTAGGTTATGTATTATATATGTAAATGATAGGTACAGTATGTTTGAGTATAGTAATTAAGTAAGTATGGGTTAATAATTATAATTTAAAGTATGCTTGTAAATATTAGTGACTACTTACTTTCGGCCTATTAATAGAGTAAATGAATGTTACTATGTTATAGTGTATTTGGATTAAGACTTATGGCTTGGATATGAAACTGAAATGGCATGTTTCAATTGTATAGGTTGATATAAAATAATGATTTAAGTGTATATGTATAGTAGGTTAAATGGGATGGCCTATAATAATGAGTATGATATGTGTTTTATAGCATAATACAAATATAATATGGATTGGTTGATACATATACAAAACTCGAATATGTAATGTGTAGCTTAGTATGGTAAAGAAATATGGACTTTGAAAATGGTATATTTGAGACCATATATGCTCAAGTTATAAAGGGAAAATATGCATGTTTTGATTAACTTAGAAGAACATGTGTATTATTGAACTATCAAATGTGGTATGAAATAGTGTAATATTCAGTGATATAATTAATGGAATATAATATGTTAAGTTGTTCGGTCTTAGTATATCATTAATTTATGCAAAGATATATGTATTGAGTGCTTGTAACATGGTTTTTTGCACATTAGTTATTTGAATATGTAAGTAAATAATAGACATTGATATGCTTAAAATTTTAAAGCATTAATTGCATATGAATTTTTAAGTTGTGAAACAAGAAAGATAGTAAATGCCTATTTTGATTTGTGCTATGTCCAGTAAAACCTTGTAACCCTAATCTGGGGATGGATTCGGGTTAAAGGGTGTTACAACTGACCACTAAGGCATGAATCACTCGGTCACTATCATTGAGTGTCCATCTAGATTCATGAGTTCTCTCTCTTACCCTCTGGATCCGATGGAATCTAATCATTTGGTGGATAACCTTACACCAGTTTTCCCCCTTCAAAGAGGGATAGCCTCCACATACAAGTTTGCCACTTTGAGGTTTCCCCCTTTTTAGGGACTTCATGTATCATTTGGGTTCTGCCTAACCACTCCATTCCTTATGGATTAATCGACGTAATCTCTATCAAGTACCATCTTGTAGGGTTTCCTGAACACTCTCGGAAAATCCTTAATGGCAAATCCTTATCCACAGACCTTGGTTAAACCTTCATTCATAATCATCAATTGTGCTTCATTTCCCGTGTCTATTTCTAGCTGTGTTGCCATCCTTTTTGCCCCTTGGGCTTCTATACTAACTATTCTAACGAAGTATTTCCACCATCATCTCTCTTTCTATTAAATGGCGAATTCCCTAGACTCGTTGCATAATTGATGCTTTCTCATACTTCCATTTTCCTTCCAACCCCTTTTTCCTTGTTCATGGGTTGTCCCACAATTACTATTCTGATTGTTCCCCCGTGTTATTGTCCAAGTGAACCTTCTGATGCTGCCACAGCTAAGCCAAGGTCTTAAGCTGTACGGTTACACATTTTTGGTCCTGGCAGACTCATTCGTTGCCCTAGCCGCACTATGGTCTTACCTCCTAAATCCTTGTATTTACCATCCCGGTGAACAACCCTATGTTTGATGTCCCGTCAAACTATCTCATGTTTAATGTCCCGTCAGACTATCTTTGTTGTCGTAATGACTTTCAACTATGGTCTTACTCATTCTACTATCAAATTGTCTTTTGATACCATAGCATCTTTCAGCTATGGTCTTACTCAATGTAACCCCGTGTTTATCATTCTAGAGGACTATAGCAGTGGCTTTAGTCCAGCTATGGTCTTACACCTTATGTTTCACCGTGTTTATTTTCTTGGTAGAGTACTAGGATGCCATAGTCCAACTATGGTCTTACACCTTATGTTTCACCGTGTTTATTTTTTTGGTAGAGTACTAGGATGCCATAGTCCAACTATGGTTTTAGTCCTGTTTATGATGATGTCATAACGTCTTTCAGCTATGATCTTACTCATTTTAGGCTTATAGCCTTCGATTTGTTCCATGGCTTTGCCATGATCTTTACTCTTCACATTTCATTCCTTCCATTCCTCTATTTTACCGTTCCTAACCTTGATGCTCGGACACTACAGTGTCCCTTCCATAAGGCCCGAAGCTTTGCTCATCACAGTTTGCACTCAACAATATCGTATGGCGGTATCTAATAAAATTACTCTCTCTCCCTTTTCCCTTTCCTAACTTCATCTACCCCGACATTATTCCCCTTCCTCACTATCATCGTACATATGTATCTCATGTATTTTCTCAGACCAATTAACATGGATTATGCCTACTGAGTTAAAAAGGAGGACACTCTTATATTCATGCAGACTTTCAACATGATCATTATTCCAAGGTTGGAGTGCAGAAACTCACTTGATGCCTCTTCTCCTTATCCACTTAGCTTTTATTGATGCCAGAGCTTCCATTTCTCCGAGTAGCTAAGTAAGACAACCAAATCATGGGTTAAACTTGGTGTTTTCACTTTAAACCAGCTTACTAGATTCTCAAATTTTCATACTGGAACCTCATGATTATCGCTCCATACAGAGTTCCCTTTAACCGTCTCTTCTTTGAAGCAACCCATGAAGAAGATGAAGAAGAGAGGAAATTGAAACAAGATGGAGTTGAATCCTCCCCGGAAAGTCACTCCCTAACTATATATATAGCCCCTTATGCGCGGCTTTCCACCTCATCACAACCATTCATCCATAATCATTTTTGTCCCCCATTAAGGGACCTGTTGGTTCTAATCCAACTGAACGAGGCATAGTTTTTAACCAAACTCTGCTTTATTCCTAAAATTTCCTGATTTTTCAATAGAGACCGCCAGCTTATGATCTTTTCCAACTTAACTTCTAAAAAATCCTAATTTTCAGGTTAAAAAGATTTCGAGTGTGACCACTTTCCCTCCCTAAAAAAAATCATCATTGAAGTTTCTTTTCACGTTTGGCCTTAAAGGTGGACTTAGTAAATTTCTTCCTTATTTTTTCCATCTTATGGTTCATGGAAGTGATTTCTTTTCACCTTTTCAGGAACTTTCAACCCGGTCCTCCTTTCATATCTCCACTTCTTACTCACTGCACCCAATTCGCGGATCTCTCTATACTTTACAAAATATAGATACCGACTTATTGACGAGTATCTGACCATTTCGATGTTAGACTTATCCTAGTTCATAACTCCCTTTAAAACCAAAATTTTGCAAATGCCTTGTAATGAACACCACCTGTTCAATGCCTCATTATCTTAAATTTTGGCGAAAAATCCCGGGATCCTTAGATTTTCTTATATAGTACCCCTGCCCATCTAACGGATCAATTCCCTTTGTCATAAGGCAACTAGATTTGCCCCCCAAAACTTTTTCATTTCTACCTGGGCAGAATACCAGAGCTACCACTCTGATTCAAGAGTCCTAATCCAATAGTAACAATGGCTTGTCTACCTTTTTTAGAAAGCGCTATCATTCAATAGACCCGTGACTAGTCCTACTTTCATAAGGGTCAAACTCTAATGGGTAACAGTTGGCATATATTCTCGTTTTGGGAATCTTAAAGATTTCTTCCTTTTTCCAATACCACAGGTGACTTCCTTGCATTAATGAGTTTGAAGGGTTCCTTAGTACCCCATTAAATTTTCAATATTTTCAACTCTCTCCTCTAGTTATAAATGAACCAAATCGTTAAGGAATTTCCACAATTTCTCATTTCTTGCCGATCATTTTGCCCTATGTTCTCGCCTACATTTTCCTTTTCCTTCTTTCTTTTCCTTATCTATTTTCATTTCCAGAGTGTAGTTATCTTGCGACTCCAATGTTAAAATTTCGAAAATAATCCCTGTACTTCTTGCCTCATGACCACGTTCACACGTGTGCATAAAAAAATGATTTTATTAAACAATTTTACAGCATAGTTTTATTGCAAGTGTACAGGTCAATTGTAATGTTTGTAGTGTTACAATGGGGCACCAAAGTATTCGAAGGATTGAACCCAAATGATATGGCGATTGACTGATAAATAGCATACACTATAGAGTCTAATCGACTACTGATACGATTTTATACTACGACAAATCATAATAAGAAAATTTTGCAAGAAAAATAAATATGCTAATCTATGGTTTAAGTCGCAACGAGTACAGAACTAAGAAATTAACCAATAAATGACTAACAGTGGTTGGTTCATTTCGATGTGGTTCGCCAGTCCTCGAACAAGGGACTTAAATCACTTAAATTACTAAGTGGCTCCATTTTATCTTTCAATCTCAATTTTAATGATTTAGATGAATTAATGTGATCTATCTATTGATCTCATCGGTTAATCCGGGAATAATGAATGGGTGCGCAACAAGATTACCTCTTGGTCTCACTTGCCTGGATATTCCCTTAGGGGCGTCACTTCCTAAGTTTTTAAATCTATTCAATTTAGTCCAATTTATTATGATTTAATGTTTTGTTAAAAAATCAACTTACCCACATCTCCATGAACCAACCCCCTTTTAGGTTTAGCTACTCATACCGAAAATAAAGAGAATGAACATGGAAATGAAAAGCAAAGAAACCATTAAAGTAAAGCTTAAGAAAAATATAAAAGTTTGGATTTTTATGCAAGAAAACTTAAAGAAAATGAAACTAAAGTCATTCAACAAGAAAATCTAAAGCATTAAACATAAAAGGAACAAATTTTAGCTGATTAAAAGTAAAAGAAACTAAAATACATTAAACTAAAGTTAGAAATGTTTGACAACCAAGGTACAGGGGCTGGAAGTGTAACGCCCTTTACCAGACTCAAACCATTGGGTCCAAATCTTTGGTGTTACATCACAATACTTAACAAATTTTTAAAAAAACTTTCTTGAACTCTTGACTTAAAAATGTTTTTCTTATTATTTTGTCTAAAATTTCTTTATTTAAGAAGCAAAGAAGTAATTAAAATAGTATAATACATGACACTTATCATAATTCATTACAACACAAAAAATTGTTAAAGACCAACTCTTTAAGGTGAGGGTCTACTATACGCCATTCTCCAAAGTTGTCCACTTTATGCATAATGACCATTTCGCCACATAAACCTGAAACATAAACATGATGTTTGTAAGTTTTATGCATAATGACCCACTCATATAACGACACCTGAAACATAAACATGATGTTTGTAAGTTTTACAAACTTACTGAGTTTAAATATAAAATACCTTTAAACCATTCTTTTTGAAGTTTTCATCCTGATTATTTGAATTACCCATTTCTGCCTTTGGCGGATACCTTTTCATCGTTAAATAAATATACATACTTATATGCCTCTTGCCGTTCTTTACTTATTTTTTTCACTTACTATACGACTAATTCCAACACTTACCGGATGTACTATAACACCCCTAACCCGTATCCGTCGCCAAAATAGGGTTACGGAGCATTACCATTAAAACTTAACTTAAATCATTCATTTCTAAACAGTTCATAAATCATATCATAGTCAATTTAAACACATGCATATCGTCCCTTATTTGAACCCTCAAGGCCTAAGAAACACTTTAAAAACGATTCGGGACTAAATCAGAAACATATGAAACCTTAAGGAAAAAGTTGGAAAAATTCACACTGTAGGGGTCACACGGCTAAGACACACGCCCATGTCTCATGCCGTGTGGTCATTCAAAGTAGGGACACACGGTCGTGTCCCAGCCCGTGTTTATGCCCATGTAACTCATTGACTTGAGTCACAAGGCCAAGCCACATGCCCGTGTGCCAGGCCGTGTAACACTCAAAATGCAACCTTTAAAACCTTTAGGGGACACATGGTCGTGCCACATGGCTATGCGTCACACACGGTTGAGGCACACACCCCTGTCTTAGGCCGTGTAGACAAGAAATAGGCCAAATTCAAGTACACAGCTACAAGCCATTTGCATATTCAATCAAATCTTAAAACATGCATAATAAGACCAATTCAAAAGGTCATTTATCCATACAACTAATATGCCAAAAAGCACATCAAACACAATGTATCAAATATACCTAAACATGTGCATATTTAACCATTCATCAACTAACTTATTTTCCTTACCAAATCATGTCACAATTGACACATTTCAACCATACCATATTAGATTCATGCCATGCCAAAGTACTATTACCATTTGGACCATTTCTCACATGCATCGAAACCATATAAATGACACAAATCTAGCCATTTCCAAATGGTACCAACAACCAACATATATGCATACCATATTTCAATCATGCACATATATTCAAAACCTTTCCAAATCATACTATAACTTGACCATGTTGAGGTCAATTCATTACCTACTATTTTGGCCCCTCAAACATGCATTAACACATTGTCAAAATGAAACACATCAATAAGGCATCAAAAGTACTAAGGTTACATCAACCAAAATGACATATACATGCCAAACTCATCAACTATTATAAACCACAAGTCCACCTATACATGCCATTATAACCTTGCTCAAGACATCAAAATTACCAATTTAATCTCTATATAGTGTGATAGGTCTTTTACAAGCTTCCAAATTGATCGAGCTTCCTATAATTTGAAGGATTCCCTTGGCACAGACCAAAGATTGGTCGGCTAATTCCAAGCTGACTGTCATTTTCTTAAGGTCCCCCAAACCTAACCTTCTATTAATAGACAATGGCATGAGGTTAATGCTTGCCCCTAGATCACATAGGGCTTTACAGAAACTAACTTCTCCTATCTTTATTGGGATGGTGAAGCTACCGGGATCCTTAAGCTTGGGAGGAACTCTTCTAGACACTACCGTGCTGCAATCCTCATTAAGAGTTATTTGCTCTGCTCTCCCTTTTTTCTTCCTACGAGGCATGAAATCCCTAAAGAGCTTGGCATATTTGGGTATTTTCTAAAGGAGCTATAACAAGGGGAGGTTCACATTCAAGGCCTTAAATATATTGAGGAATTGCAAGAATTCCTCACTCTCTTTCTTCTTCTTCTCCTCAAAATGTGAAGGAAATGGTATAGGCTTTGGGCTTGGTGGTGGTCGTGGTGGTAAAACGATTTTATCCTCTGGTTTAACTTATGTAAGCTCACTCTCAGGTCCTTCCTTCTCTCCCTCCCTATCTCCAGCACTAGAAGTGCTAGTTCTCTCATTCTTCCCACTAACTTCCGTTTCCCACAATTTGGTCGGATAGGTTCCTTAACCATAGCCCCGGATCTAAGGGTAACTGCCTTGTCATGCTCTTTTCCTTCCCTCTTTGGACTAGGTTTGGTATTATGGGTATGCTAAAGGCTAAGTTATTTGCAACAATTGCAAGACTTGGTCTAATTGACCACAAATTTGATGCACATTGGCTTACAGTACATGCGAGCCTTCCTCTACCTTACTTATCCTAATCAACAATGGAAGGTCACTACTATATGTTGGTTATCTCTCTTGATCTAGGGGTGCCCTAAAAAGTAACGAAGGTTGATACGGTGCATTGGGTTTTAGATGATCAAGGTTTTGGTTCCTTGATTGGGGGGTCCCCCTTGGTTTCTTCCCCACCTAAGGTTAGGATGGTCACGCCATCTCAGATTATAGGTGTTGGAGTAAGGGTTATATCCTTTATTCCCCACATAGTTAACCTCCATATGGTAGCTCTAATTAGCATTCCCCTACATGGCACTTTCACTATCGTGTCATGCATTAGTATGACTAGCAAGTTTTCACGCCACCCTGGATGATTAAATCCTACTTAACTTAAATAGCAATCGAATTACTGTTGAAAAATCGAGCTTAGAAAATTCAGTGGAAAATAAATTTAGGAAAAAACCAGAGTTTTAAAAAGAATTATCAAAACACTTAATTAAAGTTGTATCTTTTTTATTCGACTAGGATGAACACTTCGACCGAGTAGTCTTCTTCGTTATCCTCAAGCTCATGTCTGCCGAGTGTACGCTGACTTCAAATTAGAAAATTTTTAACAAAAAATTACTAGTGGGGTAATTTCACAATTTCTCTGAATTTTTGGGCGAAGTTGTAAATAAGAAAAATATCTCTAGAAATTTTTTGAAATAATTTCTTCAGAGAATCTTCTCAATACAACTTTCTCTTGAATTCAAGTGTGTGCAAATAATGACTCACGACTCTCTTTATATAGAGAGAGTTTAGAGATTTCAACTATGATTAAACTTAATTACTTTAATATTAAATTTAATATAATATTTATCTTAATAAATCTGCACTTGATAAATATTAGATTAAATTTAATATTAAATATTATTAAATTAATAGAATATTTATCTAAAAGATAAATATTAAATTAAATTTAATATTAAATTAATTAAAATAATATTATTTTTAGAATAGTTAATATGTAATGAAATTCTCCGGTAGAGTCCTAGTAGGAGTGGAATTCTTCAACCGCTCAACCACCGAAGACCCACCAATGCCGACCGTTTGACGGTCACCAGAATGCCATCGTCGCAGTCGCCGACACCCCAAGCTGGTTTGATTCTTACTGGTTCGGTCTAGGCCAGTGACGGTCCGACTGGTCCAATCCAACCATTGGTTTGATCGACAGCCTGATTTCACATGCCAGGCCTGGTTTGACGAGTTTTTTGGTCTTGGTCTCGGTTTTGGGCTCCTTAGCCCAATTTACAATCTCGAGTCCAATTTTCAAGTTCAAATACCCATTGGGCCAATTGTCTGACTTGAAAATTAATTTCCAAAAATATCATATTAATTTTACTTAATTTGATTAATTTATTTTTATTTTATCAAAATTAATTTTCCCAAAAATTACTTCGATTTTCCAAATTAATTTTTCAAAAAAATTCTTTAATCAAATTCTCTAGTTGAATAATTCTTGCGATCACCCAATTTAATTCCACATTAAATAAATTGACTCAATTAAATTATTTCCAAAGTCGTAGAATTTTCTTCTAATTTAAAAACAGCCCGATTGAATTTTTGTTGAGCTAGCAGGGGGACCAATCAGACATAACAATTAGGCTCTAGTAATTGCAATTATGTCCAGAAATATCATTTCGGTAATTCGCAATTACTTAATCATAGAGACTGTCCACAAGAAGTACCATGATTGAAAACTCATTATTATATACTCTTTATGAAAGCAATTCATTTAATTGTTTTGTTCAATGAACTTGTCATGTGTGTGTTACCCTCATATGATATCCTAGATTCCTTTGAGTTAAATCTATTCACTCAATACAATCCTATTTTATCCTATTGTCACCATTGTGTCTTCTTAGCGATTAATATGATAGTTGTCAACAAATGACTGTGATAAATTGCTTGTTTGAGAATAAACAACACGTGACCACATTTCATATTTATCAATCCACACAATGCCAATGAGAGGATATCATTAACTCTTTAATTGAGCTATGAATTCCACTATTGCTAGTAAAATCATGACATACACAAGTCATGTACCCAATATACGGGCTATCTACTCGATCATCTTTAGAGCAGAATCCTCCACTTATATCAAAGCATATGAGTTACATACGCATGGTCAGTGGCTAACTTAAGATTTAGGTAAATCACACCACGAATGTCAGAAGTGAATTAATTCACAAACGAATTCAGAATTAATTCATCTTTGGTTAGTCCAATGTATCATTTTGTCAATGAATACATATATGTCTCTACCCATGTAGTCAACTACTCTGATAGCCAAGACTAGCCATCTCCTCACTTGGAATTGTAGACGACATAATAATTGTTCTCAGTATTTGTATCAAATGCTCAATTTGATTATTCTACGGGATTACAGACTCATTTAGGTTATCTACTGAAGTAATTTATCTTTTTTGCAATGGAAATGTTCTTACAGTGCCATTTATCATCAGTTTGAACTTAGAAAATCGATGAAATAATATTTTCTTGTCACAATTTTGCTATGAATGCAAAATATGAAAGACATAAATATAAAAGACATAACATGAAATGTGAAATTTATTTATTCATCGTTCAAATACATAGAAAAAATTACATGTTTACTACAATATGGGCACATTTCCCAACAATTACTTTCTTGCTAATCACCTTAATAGTTTTATCTTACCCTTCAAGGTAGCACATCTTCTTGTTACTAACCACTAAGGCCTAAACCATTCAGTCAGTGTCATTGAGTGTCCATTTAGATTCACGAGTTCTCAAACTCACCCTTTGGTTCTCTTGGAATCTAATCATTTGGCATATAACCTTACACTAGTTCTTCCCCCTTAGAGAGGAATAGTCTTGATAGACATGTTGCCATTTTGAGGTTTTCCCCTTTTTGGGCTCTCCTTGTATCATTTGGGTTCTGGCTAACCCTTCTATTCCTTATCGATTAATCGATGTACTCTCAATCAATTACCAGTTTGTTGGGTTTCCTAAGCACTCTAAGAAAATCTTTAATGGCAGATCTATAACCTCCCAAACTCGACCTAGACGTTATAGTTAAAGTGAGAAGGCTACATTAGCCACCGAAATGGCTAAGCTAACTTACGTTACTTTTGAAGACCTTAAATTTTTAGAGAAAAATTGTAGTTTTACTTTTCTGTTAGTTTAAAACATTCATTTATTAGAACAATTGTACTTAAGATTCATTTTATTGTTGATAGTTTTATTTTAGGAAAAAAAACCATTTGCTTGTCGCTCTTCTTTATAAAAATTCCATGTTAAACTAATGTAATAGAAAAACAAATCATTTTTCAAGTCATTTTGGAAACCTAATTGCCTTATGGATTTATTTTTCAAAAACAGTTCCTTTGAAATGCATCAGAAATTAGGGAACAATGTCAAATTTTACTTAATCCCGATATCATGCATTTTTCGGTTATTATGCATGAGTAATCCATGCATGTAAAAATCCTTAAATGAAAAGTTACCAAGCCACAGATCAGAAATAATAAAATTTTACAAACTAAAACCAGTAGAGATTGATTAATACTTATTAAAAATAGTCCGAGGTCCAAGGTGATTTCTCCGTATGCCGGGTCTGGTCCTAATTTCAAAGTTTACCTGAAAAGTTAAATACTATGTGGGTTGAGCTTATGAAAGCTCAGTGTGAGTTATCAGAAGAACACAAAACCATCATTAGAATTTCATATCATTACATAGCCACTATCAAATTGATGCCAAATGGTGTATGAGCATAGGTCATCATTCACTCGAGTAACAATCATTAATTTTGATACCATTCAATACAACACAATGCAATATGTATCATTAATCAACAAGATAAATATCAAATATATTGAAACATGTTAGCATTATCAGAAGAACACAAAACCATCATTAGAATTTCATATCATTACATAGCCACTATCAAATTGATGTCAAATGGTGTATGAGCATAGGTCATCATTCACTCGAGTAACAATCATTAATTTTGATACCATTCAATACAACACAATGTAATATATATCATTAATCAACAACATTCGAGTATGCTATGAGCATGATAAAATGAAAAAAGGTTCGTATCCAAATCATCCTCTACACACCATGAGTTCCCTAGAACCTGCCAGTCAAACTCCAACGAATGCGAGTAAAGCTCGATGTGGGAAAAACATTGAATAACAATAATGCAGTAAAACTGCTGAATAACAAATAATGCAATATAATCGCAAATCCCTTTGGTACTTCGAATGTAGTGCATTGACTACAAAAAAATGTCAACTTAATATGTCACCGGTACTCCACAAAGCTCCTTCATCAACCACAAAATATCCTATCCCAATGCACATGCAATATGTCATACAATCTCATTCGAAGTCATAATTTAATACTTTTCACATTTAATTGACATGTTCAACATGCCTTCAATAATCAGATACTTTTAGTGAATGGAATTAATGTCCAAACTTTTAAATTACCATTAAGGTGGTATCATTCAACTTTACACAATTTCACATACTTTTATGATTTTTCCAATATGCATGTATATCAACCTTTTCAATATACCATATCAAATTTTCCATGCAATTATATCATACATAACCTCATATTTCAGCAAATCATGCTATATATACAACCAATCTCATACCAAATAACACAATCACGCATCACAACATCAATCACATAATCACACTGTCAAACTAGCAACTTTGCTAACATATCAATCTTTTAGGGCTCGAAGTGTATCTCGCTCAGTCACTTACAATATTAATTATTTGGCTATTAAGTCAATCCAATTAGAAAGCTAATTCATCAAATATAACATGATAATTATCAATTTCAAACAAGCTTATGAGTTTAGGACTCACACCTTATCTTTCACTTTTTTCGCAACACACTAGTGAATCTTCCGATTTTCCTTAATATGCCTTAAAACGAACCTAAGTAAAAAGTCAGTATAAATTCCATCAATTCATCTATTAAACAGCCCTTATACACATACTTATGGGTTCAAACCAATCGTCAAAGTTACTACTATTTTACGAATTCAAACTAGTTAGATTTCTTACACTGTTTTGATGTGAATTGCACGTGCGAACGTCTTTTGGCTTGACGGTTGATTTAGGGTGTTTGGGCCAGCACCTAAGAAATTTACATACTGGCAAATAATTATCAAATATTGATTAAAACCATTCATTTAATCAATGTATAATCTTTACCCAATAACTATGTCGAAACAACAAATTAGTTTGCATTTAATCGCACTTACACTTCCCAATTTGAGAAATCCGAATGACCAATTGATCAAGAACATTTTCCCTAATTGATATGTAATTAAAGGCTAATTAAGAGGTTTCAAGAACACAAATTAAGGCTGGAAATAAATGGGCAAGAATTTAGAAACAAAACAACCCCCTTTCTTGCACCTAGGCACACGCACCACCACCCATAGTGGCCAAAATTGGGGCTAATTTAAAAACAATTTTGAGATCCATTTAAAAGCTGGAAAAATAAGTTTAAAATATTTAAAATTCCCCCAAATTCTAGATCTATCAATTTAGGGTTTTTAATTGGCAATATCAATCAAGAAATTGAAGAAAGAAGAGATCTTACACAAGCTAGTTGAGAGAACCGACAATGACACTTTCTTGGCACTGTTTGGGATCGATCTTGAAGTTCAAGATTTCAAATTTAGGGCTGATTTAGTTAAGGATAAATGGCAGAAAAGTAATGGAAAAGATGATGCTCAATATTGGTGACAAAAGAAAGAAAATCAATGGTGAATGGTGGTGGTAGGGGCAACGACAACAATTGTGGGAGAAGGGAAAAAGAAAAAAATAAAAATCAAGAGAGTGATAGGAGAGGAACGGCTAGGGTGAGTAAAAATAGAATAAAAGCTGATTATTTTATGGAAAATTAGCATTTATACCTAGGGTTACAAGGGCATGGACGACACACACAATAAAAACAAGGGATTTTGTAAAAATTAATTATTTTGCATGTGAAAGGGTTCAAACTTGGGACCTTAATTTAATTTACATGCTTTTACATTTATCAATTAATCACTAGGTGATTTCCTTATTTTTGAAATATTTTTTCAATATTTATTTTAAAAACAAGGCGTCTCACATACTAGGGTTTGAGGCAAAATTTGAAAAATAATAAAAATGGTGAGATAGAAAGGATTTGAACTTGGCTTTCAAGGAACATTTCAATAACACTTAATTAACAAACCAATACCTCATTTACTTCCTAAAAATGCATAGCTAATCTCAAATTTTAGGGCATGACCACTCTTTCTCGATTTATAAATCCAATTCTACTGACCCCCGATTTTTGGGATGTTACAGGCTCCTTATCCGAAACCCTTGGTTAGCCCTTCGTTCATTTCCTTGTACACCAATCATCAATGGTGCTTCATTTCATTTTTCTATTTCTTGTTGGGTTACCATCCTTTTTACCTCCAGACTTCTATACTGACTATTTTGACAAAGTATTTCTACTTCTATCTCTTTTTCTATTCAACGGTAGATTCCCTAGACCTGCTGCTTAATTGATGCTTGCCTATGCATTCATTTTCCTTCTAACCCATTTTTTCCTTATTCATGGGTTATTCCACGATTACTGTTTTGATTGTTCCCCTGTGTTATTGTTCAAGTAGACCCTTTTATGTCGCCACAGCCGAGCTAGGGTCTTATGTCATACGGTTACATATTTGTCGTCCTGGCAGACTAATTGGTTGCCCTAGCCACACTATAGTCTTACCTCCCAAATCCTCGTATTTATCGTCCTAGTGGACTATCTCGTGTTTAACATCCCATCAGACTATCCCGTGTTTAACATCCCATCGAACTATCATTTGTTTAACATCTCGTCGAACTATCTTTGATACCATAACGTCTTTCAATTATGGTCTTACTCATTCTATCGTCAAATCATCATTTGATGTCATAGCATCTTTCAATTACGATCTTACTCAATGTAAACTCGTTTTTATCGTCTCAGCAAACCATACCGGTGCCGATAGTCCAACTATGGTCTTACACATTATGTTTCCCTATGTTTATTATCTCGGCGGACTACTTGGATGCTATAGTCCAACTATGGTCTTAGTCCTATTTATCATAATGTCATAGCGTCTTTCAGTTATGGTCTTACTCATTTTAGGCTTAAAGCCTCCGATTGGTTCCATGGCCTTGCCATGATCTTTAATCTTCAAATTTCATTCCTTCCATTCCTGCATTTCACTGTTCCTAACATTGATGCTCAAACACCGCAGTGTCCCCTCAGCAAGGTTTTGAGCTTCGCTCATCATGGTTTGCACTCCGTAATACTGTATGGCTGTATCTAACAGAATTACACTCTCTTTTCCCTTTCCTAACTTTTTCTATCCCAACGTTATTTCCCTTTCACACTATCTTTATACATATGCATCTTATGCATTTTCGTAGACCAACTAACATGGATTTTTCCTATTGAGTTAAAAAGGCAGACACTCTTAGATTCATGTAAACTTTCAACATGATCATTATTCTAGGGTTGGAGTGTAAAAACTCACCTGATGCCTTTTCGCCTTGTCTGCTTAGTTTCTCCAAATGCCAAAGCTTCCATTTCTCTTGATAGCTAAGCAAGACAGCCAAATCATGAGTTAAAATTAGTGTTTTCACTTTAAACTAGATTACTAGATTCTCTATTTTTCCTACTGAAACCTCATGATTATTACTCGAAGTAGAGCTCCCCTTAACTGTCTCTTCTTTGAAGCAACCCAACAATAAGATGAAGAAGAGAGGAAACTAAAAAAAAGATGAAGTTGAATTCTCCCAGGGAAGTCACTCCGCAACGATATTTATACCTTTTCGTGCGCGGCCTTTCACCTCGTCACAACCATTCATTGTAATTATTTTTGTCCCTCACTAATGGACCAGTTGGTTCTAATCCAACTGAACTAGGCTTGGTATTTAACAATACCTTGTTTTGTTTCTAAATTTTCCTAAATTTTCAATAGAGATCGTCAACTTATAGTCTTTTCAAATTTAACCCCTAAAGTTCCTAATTTCTAGGTTAAAAGGATTTTGGGTGAGACGACTAACAACAAGATAAATGAACAATAACAATAAAGATAAGATCTTTAATAAAGAAAAATAAAAGTTTAACACCTCAAGGCCCACGGGTCAATCTACGGACCCGTATTTTGGCCAGTTGATTAAGTTAGATGAGAAAGGAATTATGTAAGCTAAGTTTAATTTGTGAAATTTAACTGATTTTGTTTTTTCCCCTTCACCTTGGACGAACTGTTTCATGGTGATCTGCCTTTTTGTGGATTCTCATTCTATTTTGGTGAGTTCTTCCGCTGGTGGACACGTTTGTGGCGAGCCCTTTTGTGGCTGAATTTTTCGTTTGTTGTGCTTGATTAATGGATTTGTCTATGCAAGTATTCTGATTGGTAGCTGGTCAAAAGTGTTGTTTTGTTTGTGTTATATTTCCTATATATTTATTGTGGAGGAGAGAGATGAAGAGTCAATCTCTTTTTTTCATTTTTCCTTTTTCTTTCCGTTTGAGGATAGAGGTGTTAACATGTGTGCATATGGAAAGAACTATGTGTGGGCTGAAGCTTACTAGGAAGATTTTCCAAATGATTTCTCTTATCCTTTTCTTGATGAGTTAAGAAACTATTTTAAAGATGTTCCATGTCCAAGAAAAAGGTTTGATTGTGTTTGTGTGCTAATAGGGTTATGTGTAGCCATTCTTCACGATTTAATCGTATCAACTGATGGTATGGGTTACCATCTCAAGTAATTGTTTGTCCGAGTGTTGTTGTTTTGCTCATGTAATTGTGTGTGCATTACATGATGAGCATGATCGTGTTAACTAATAAAAGAATAAAGGTTGAATATGCATGAATGGTTGAATGAACACTCCTTTCTTAGAGCACAAGCTTCGTATCCGGATTGGTGGAAGTGGGGGTTGTGGAGGTAAATCGTTGATGTGCAAATGTGATGGGAAAAATGTATGGAGAATATGAAATGATATGATTTTTACCTTCAGTAGGGCATGCTACTACAAACCGTGATTGGTGAATGCCTTAACATTGCGAGAGAGCACTTAGGTGTTCTAATTAACAAGAAAGATTTGTGAACGTTCGGTTGGATAAATGAAATACTAGCTCTATAGAGTAATAACGTATCGTGGCTCTTCAGATCATATTGTGGATCAGAAGCTAACTCAAGGAAAGATGTCCAATCTTCTGTAAGTGTTTTGCTTGTAAATTGTTCTCAAATGTATAAATAAGGTCAGTAACGATTTTATTGAAATGGTATGTGGCTTGCGAATAGTATCCACTATAAGGTTCCTTTAAGTGGTAACATGTACCTAACTATGAAATGTACTTAGGCATGCTTGTAACTATCTGTGAATTATATTTCTAATGCAGGAGCGTAATGTATTATCAATATATGGGCTAGTGTGCCAACTGTCTCTATGCTCTTCTATGAGCATATAGAAAAGGAAGTGTTAGTGACTACATAAGATAGTTATGTGTGAGTGGTTCAGATAAGATGGTAGCGGATGAACTATTCTCAGATGAGATAGTATCTGTCTGCGAAGTGTATGATTGAAGAATTCGCCATTGAACAAGTATCTGTTATGACTAGGATCTGCATGAAAGTTAACTCACCAAGTAAATTGTTGCGTGGGATGAGCTATATTCGTAGGTGAATCGATTTTAGTGAAAGCTAGGTTTTTGTGCAGTCTGAAGGATTATGCAAATTGAAGGAACGCGCAATGCTTTGGTAGGGATTTTGATAACTAGTTCTCCTAAGTGTAGATAAGCATTAGTTATTCTATATCCTCCAATGTAGTTTGAGTGCGGGCTTGATAGATGATGTTTGACAAGCCTTACTGTAGGCTTATTTTGTAACCTATCTACCTTGATGATCTATACTGTTCGTGATTTGGGAAACCTTGGGCTAAAAGAATTGTGTTTTTGTGTGGAACTCACTAAGTTAATTTTGAACTTACTCCGTTTCCTCTTTTATTTTCAGGTGTTTTAGGTCTTTTATGTTCATGAAGGGACTTAGCCAGATTTTCACTGTATTTGTTAGCTTTGCTTTGTTTTTCCTGTAACATGTACTGGTAAAGAATGAGGAGGATGAATGTGGAACCGGATCGTAAAGTTTGTTCAAGACGTGGATTTGACTTAGGACTTTAGACATTCAGAAAGATACTTGGATTTTGACACAACCTGAAACGCAATCAAATCCAAGTCAGACAAAACATTTAAGATAAATAACTAACATAATTAAAATAGAATAATAAGTCTATGATTAGAACAATAAGGAAGAAAATAAAGAAGATAGATGGAAAGATAGAACATGGTATGTAGAAGTCCTAAAAAGCCTTGGAAACATGAAGAATCCACAACCCCCTTCAAGCGACTCTAATTTCCCCTCCAAGAAAGAAAACTTGGCAGGAAAAAGTTTAAAGATGATCCCCACAATCTGAATTTTTTTTTAAAACTCTTGTAAAAGAAACTCAAGAGAAACTCTTGAAAAGAAAAACTCAAAAAGAATTCATTAACTCAAAAGAGAAGTTGAATAATAATCAATCCTTTGATTTGTGCACAATGCAAAGGCCTATATATAAGCTAGCTAAATAAATTTAAATAAAACTCTTAAGTATACTTGAATTCTAATTAATTTAAGCAAGAAGTAGTTTTAAACTAAACTTTCTTGTTGACATAAAACTCCTAAATAACATAAACTACTTAATAATTATTAAAAATTTAGAATAATAAAATAATAAAATAATAAGAACTGATAAATACAATATTGGACTCACATATAATAAAAATTAAGCTTAAAACGCAAACCCAATATGATTTAAACTTGAATTAAAAGCCTAAAACTCGTAATTTTTGTCATAATCCTGTCCAGAAATTTTACTCGCGCAGTCTTCACTAAAACGGTCATAATTTGAGCTCCTAAACTCAAAATTGAGTGATTCAAAGTGCGTTTCAAAGATAAGAGATAGATATTCGAATGCCATGAAGGCATCTCAACCTAGAAATTCCAGGATCCTATCCAAAAAGTCATCATAAGTTTGCTGGTTTCTCACGCTTGAAAATTGACAACTCCAGTAAATAGAATTTAATAAATTTCACCCCATCCGTACATGTATCATGTACATATCAGACAACTCTTAGATTTGTTCCTTTCATGTTTAAATTTGGTTATTACCGAACTTATTTGATTCACACCCTTATGTTTTGTAAGATAGATGTATTCTAGTGTCACGCCATATTTCAAATTATATTGCGAATGACTCTTGCATTTATATTTTATTTCGCTGAAAGACAAAGTAAAGTTTAATATATGTATTCACCAAATATCAATAGAATTGTTTGTCATTTTCTCCTCTTTTATTACCGAAAATGTCGAGAACTTCAAAATTCATTTTTGAAAAAGTCATTGCAAACTATTTTCGTTTCATTTGATTATAATTCGAATTCACTACACCAAAATAGGGATATAGCGGCACTTTTAGCGGCGTTTGGACAAAAAATGCCACTAATAATCGAGCATTAGCGGCATTTTACGAAAAACGCCTCAAAATATCGAGCATTAGCGGCGCTACATAAAAAATCGCCGCTAAAACCAAGCATTAGCAGCGTTTTACAAAAAGCGCCGCAATAGAGTCACACAGAATGACGCTGTTTTCATATATTTGGGAACATTAGTGGCGGTTTTTCCCAAGCGCCGCTAAAACTCCGTTCTTCAGCGGCGTTTTATAAAAAGCGCCGCAATGGAGTAACACAGAACGACACCGTTTTCATATATTTGGGAACATTAGTGGCGGTTTTGCCCAAGCGCCGCTAATACTCCATTCTTCAGCGGCGTTTTACAAAAAGCGTCGCAAATAGAGTAACACATAACGACGCCGTTTTCATATATTTGGGAACACTAGTGGCGGTTTTTGCCCAAACGCCGCTAATAATCCGTTCTTTAGCGGCGTTTAGCGTTAAGCGTCGGTAAAGTACCGGTATTTTAGCCACGTTTTTGCATCTGCGCCGCTAATGGTCTTATCTTTAGCGGCGTTTTTCATAAACCGCCGCTGATTCTCCGCTCTAAAGCAGCGTTTATGGAGAATCGCCGCTAATGTTGTGGTCTATAGCGGCGTTCCTGGAGAAGCGCCGGTAACTCTTGGGTCTATAGCGGCGTTGGTGTAAAAACGCCGCTAATTAGAAATATTAGTTCATTCTTTTATATATTCTCAATTAAGGTTTGAATTATATTATTATATTATAAGTTATATATTATGAAACATATATATATTAATATTGTGTTAGGTACGTATGTACATTTGTTTGTTAGCTTAAAAATAGAGCATATATTTGGATCTAAATTAAAGTTGTTATACATTATATTAATTTGAATAATTTGATAAGTTATAAATTATAATGTTGGTTATATTTAAATTATACATCTTGCATAAAATTGAAATAATTTTATAAATTCATATTAATGTATCAATTTAAAATAATGTCATAACAATTATCAAAAAAAATCTACTAAAAATCATTAAACTTATAAATAAAGACACAAATAAAATAAATTAAAAAATTAGCGGCGCTTATATAGAAAACGCCGCTGTAGAACAAGATTTGTGGCGTTTATTGCAAAAACGCCGCAAAATATGTAACCGAAACGACTTCGTTTTTATAATGAAAGTTATGTATTTTAGGGTTTTGGGATTAATATTTAAGTTTTGTTGTATACAGTTTGGGGTTTTAAGGTTCGATACATAATGTTTATTAATTTAGGATTACAATTTTATGTTTAGGGTTTTGGGTTTAGGTTTACGGCTTGAGGAATAGGGTTTAGGGTTTGAGTTTACATGTTAGTTTTAATGCGAGGTTTACGGCTTATAAGATATATTAATGATCAAATTTATTGTTTTACGGCTTGATGTTTATGGTTTATGGTTTATGGTTTACCCTTATTGATTTGAATGTTACAATGCTTGGTTTTTGTGTTCGGATTTGCATGAAGAATATGAGGTAGCTAGGGTTTAGCCCTTTAATTTTAATGTTTACGGGTTATAGGGATTAATAGCTTGGGTTTTAGGGTACAAAAGCAAAAAAAATTAAAATTAGATGAACTTTTTACTTCTTATTATGTCACTAGTATATAGGATTATAAGAGGGGGTTATATATATATATATAATATGCCACGATATGCATATATATATGTTATATATTATACATATCTTGCATAAAATTGAAATAATTTTATAAATTCATATTGATGTATCAATTTAAAATAATGTCATAACAATTATCAAAATAAAAATCTACTAAAATCATTAGACTTATAAATAAAGACAAATAAAATAAATTGAAAAATTAGCGGCGTTTATCTGAAACGCTGCTATAGAACAAGATTTGTAAATCAAACAACTTCGTTTTACACTTTTTATTGGTATTAGCGGCGTTTTTGTAAAAACGCCGCAAATGAAAGTTATGTATTTTAGGGTTTTGGGATTAATATTTAAGTTTTGTTGCATACGGTTTGGGGTTTTAGGGTTTGATACATAATATTTATTAATTTAGGATTATAATTTTATGTTTAGGGTTTTGGGTTTAGGTTTACGGCTTGAGGAATGGGGTTTAGGGTTTGAGTTTACATGTTAGTTTTAATGCGAGGTTTACGACTTATAAGATGTATTAATGATAAAATTCTTGTTTCTGACTTGATGTTTATGGTTTATGGTTCACACGTATTGATTTGAATGTTACAATGCTTGGTTTTTGCCTTCGGATTTGCATGAATTTTACGAGTTAGCTAGGATTTAGCCTTTAATTTTAATGTTTACGGGTTATAGGGATTAATAGCTTGGGTTTTAGGGTACAAAACCAAAAAAAATTAAAATTCTTTACGCTTTTTACTTCTTATTATATATGTGACTAGTATATAGGATTATAAGTGACAGGTTATATATATAATATATGCCACGATATATATCTATGCATATATATATGTTATATATTATATATATATAGTAACGCATAAAATTGAAATAATTTTATAAATGCATATTCTTGTATCAATTTAAAATAATGTCATAACAATTATCAAAAAAAATCTATTAAAATCATTAAACTTATAAATAAAGACAAATAAAATAAATTGAAAACATAGCGGCGCTTATACGAAAAACGCCGTTATAGAACAAGATTTGTGGCGTTTATTGCAAAACGCATAAAATGTGTAATCAAACGACTTCGTTTTTATCTTTTTTATTAAGATTAGGGCGTTTTTGTAAAAACGCCGCAAATGAAAGTTTTGTAGAATATTGTATTGGGATTAATATTTATAAATTTTAATGTTGTTAATGTTTAAATTAATCATATTGTATTAAATTAAAATTTTTTTATAAATTTTGTCAATTAAAAAAAGTATTAAGTAAGAAACTTATTAAAAATAATAATTATTGTTAAAAAGAAAAAAAATATATTATAACAACTGAATTATTAGTGGCGTTTTTATGAAAAACGCCGCAAATATTTAATTGAAACGGCGTCGTTTAGTGAGAGATCAGATTTCGGGGTATACCCCCTCTCCCAGCGCCAATTTCATTTTCCCTATTCTAAAATCCCTAAGTTCTGAAATCCCTAACCCATAAACGGTTTTTGCTTTCTCCCATTTCTGAAAATCAATTCTGTATCTCTTTCAAATTTATTTGTTTTGCTGTTTCAATTTCTTGCAAAACTGATAAAAATCGGGTTCGTACATTCTATAGACACAGACAGTTGACGGAGAACGTCGAGGAGGATCGTCGAAATTGGTGGTCGGGGAAATAATTGTTCAAGGTTCGCTTTCCCCATTCTGCCTCCGTATACATTGGGTTTTCCCCAATTTGTTAATTTTATTTTTCCTTCCCTGTTATTGTGCTGAGAAACTGACATTAAAAAAATATACTCTATTTAATTATAGGGTTTTCGGTCTTCCTCTTCAATTTTTGTTCATCGTTTTGAAGGTAATGTAATGCTTCGAATGTTTATTTATTTTCTGAATGGTTTCATTGGTATTATTCTGATTTTATAGGGTTTGTGTTTAGGGTTTCATTCAATTCCATTTCATTGCTTCCTTTTACATTTTACGCATCGTTTAGCGGTGAGGATTTAGGTACAATTTCTTTCGATTCATACGTGCTAATACAAGATTAAGTTGAAAAGCATTGACGTGTGTTCGTGCTAATATATTTTTACCATCATATTGCTAAGAAACTTAATTATTTTGGTTGTGTTGTGTGATTAATCACGCATCATGGCATGGGCTCGACTTAGAAGGGGCGCTTCAATTAAATAATAGACACTGCTAGCTAACATTTACTTGCTCTTGTATGTTGCTTTGCCACATGTTTCATTCGATACTTTTATCTGGTAAATATTAGATTAAACGAAACCACCACATATCATCTAATTCGTACATTGATTTATTTTAACTATCAATGTAGTTAGTGATGAAACCGTTAATTGGAAAGTTTAATTGAGTGCAAATTTAATATAAGGGTTAATCAATTTTTGCATTTTCTTAATGGTTTTCTTTACATATAAGCCTTTTATTTTTAAGAATTTAATTTCTCTATTTTAAAATTTAAAAATTTAACTCCAATTGTTAACACCACTAAAATTTTTGTTAAATTTGTTTAAGTAACATTTAAATTTTTAAAAAATATCGATATGATAATCATGTAACAAGGCAATGAAGCATTGCAATGAACGTAAATTTAATAGATAATTTTATTTGTATTAACAATTTTAAAAATTTTTATTGTATTAACAATTTTAAAAATTACATTATTTTAATAAAAAAATTTTAGTCACGTATATTAAATATTTTGGTAACATTTTATAATCAATAAAATCCCAACCAAATTAACCATAAAAATATTTAGCAAAAATTTATTATGCATTTTGTCATATTCAGTATGTTCTAATTAGTTTATTACTTTTAATCAAAATAATAAGAAGAATCTTATTTAGTCGCTAACCTCTACCGATGCTAGAAAAAGATTCCGGTGAAGAAAGATAAATGCAATGGACATTATTTCTAGCATTTTTGCTATAATGTAAGGTAGGGTTTGAAAATTAAAATTTCAGGAAAAGATTCCGGTGAATAAAGATAAATGCAATGGACATTATTATTGATACATTAATATGAATTGTTATGACACCAAATATATTTTAAACAATAAATTTTAAACATTAAAGTTTAATTTTAAACACCAAATAAATTTAAAGATTATTTCGAGTAAATTGCAATTATATTTTTAATTTAATTCATCAACAATTTCAAACATTAAATTTAAGCTTAAAATATGTTATTATTTTATCTATTTAATTAGGTAATATGTTTATAAAGGTTAAAAAGTATTAACTTATATGTCTCTATCTTTGCATATCGTATCAAATTAATTTCTAATATTTAGTTTATATCTAATTTTTTGTTTTTTATTTAAATTGAGGTCTAATTAGATACAAATCTAAAAATAATGATTTTCTTAAATATTGTTAAGAAAAACAAAAAATCCATGTTCTCATAATAACTACGAAGGAAAATAAATATCTTATATTTTTTTTGTTGAGTGTTGTTTAGTCTAGTTGTGTAGAGCATGCCTAATATTAACATATACCATTTTAAGGTATCGTTAACGGGTTATATAACTTACATAATACGATATAATACATAAATATATATCATATCTTAACTTACATAGTGAAATAATACTTATAAGTGAAAAACTTGCCCTTGTAATATCTCTCAAAATCGACTTCCAAGAATTAAGAAATGGACCGGTCTTGGATGAATTTATCAAGGGTAAGCAACGAATATCGAAATGGAGTCATGACTTTTCGAATTTTACATTTCAATATTCAAGCCAAGAGAACATGATTCTTTGCCCTTGTAACAAGTGTGTCAACATAAACTGGCATTATCGTGAAGTTGTATACGATCATTTAATTGTTGATGGGTTTGTTCGAGGTTATAAAAAATGGTTTTTCCATGGAGAATGCCCGCCTAGTACTTCCTCGTCAACAATGGATGTTTCTTATCCTGGTAGATCTTACCATCAGTCCGTTGGAGGGGATGACATAGAAGGTATGTTGCGGGATGCATTTAATATGCACAGTCATGGTTTGCATTCTTTCCCAAATAGACTTTGTGCCATCTCGATTGTAATGTTGGTCCAAGTACTTTTACCGAACCGGGAACAAGTGTACCTCCTGAAGAGCCGAATGGAGAAGCGACGAAGTTCTACACGTTACTTAATGACATGAACGAAGAACTATATGAGGGGTCAAAATTCTCCAAAATGGCTTTCTGCGTTCGTCTTTTCCAGTTAAAATGTTTGGGAGGGTGGACCGGAAACTCTTTGACAATGTCTTTGCTAGAGTTTTTGAGAGAAATGTTTCCGCTTGCAAAATCCTCACCATGCAAAGATATGAAGAAAATGATAAAAGACTTAGGTCTTGGGTACAACAAAATCCATAGTTGCCGGAATGACTGCATGTTGTATTGGGGCGATCGAAGAAACCAACAGTGTTGTCATGTATGCGGCGAATCCCGTTGGATAAATAGAAACACAGAAGATGGGAACGATGACAAAAATGATGCACAACCAAGAACGAAGCCGGTTAAGATTTTACGGTATTTTCCGCTGATACCAAGGCTACAAAGGCTTTTCATGTCGTCGAAGACAGTGGAGTCAATGACGTGGCACCATGATGGACGAACCGATGATGGATTATTAAGGCATCCGGCAGATTCTTTAGCTTGGAAATCATTCGACAATAAATTTCCAACCTTTGCAAGCGATCCTAGGAGTGTGAGGCTTGGCCTAGCATATGATGGATTTAATCCTTACAAGATCATGAGCACTGCGTACAGTACTTGGCCAGTAGTGCTTGTTCCTTACAATCTGCCTCCGTGGATTTGCATGAAGCAATCTTCCCTGATCTTATCTATGATTATCCCTGGAGAGAAAGGGCCCGGAAATGATATCAACGTTTATTTACAGCCACTTATTGAAGAGTTAAAACAATTATGGGCTGGTGTCGAGACATACGATGTGCTGAGAAAGGATAACTTTAAATTACGTGCAGCTTTGATGTGGACCATTAATGACTTCCCCGCTTATGCCAATTTATCCGGTTGGAGTACAAAGGGTCGTTATGCGTGTCCTTGTTGTGCTGCACAAACATGTTCGCAATGGTTATACAATGGGAAAAAGTTCTCTTACATGGGGCATCGACGGTGGTTACCGGAAAATCATAGATTTAGATTTCAGAGTTCAGTATTTGACGGTACCGAAGAGTTCAGAGAAGCTTCTTCGCAGACAAGTGGATCTGATATCTTGTTCATGTTGAAAGATATAAATTTCAGTTATGGAAAGATGAACCACCCGGCAAACACGCAAATAAATGGAAGATCAAATGATGAAGCTGATGATGACTCCGATGAAGAGGATGATCCCAATGAGGCGGACTTGTAAAGAAGTATATTTTTTGAGTTGCCTTATTGAGAGCATCAGCTTTTACGACACAATCTTGATGTTATGCACATTGAGAAAAATGTCTGCGAGAACATTGTGGGTACAATTTTGAATGTAGATGGAAAATCAAAAGACAATCTTCAGAGTCGACTTGATTTAGTTCAAATGGGAATTCGACCTGATCTTCATCCGGATCCACTTCCTAATGGGAAATATCGGTTGCCGCCTTCAATTTTTTCGATGTCGATGACAGAGAAAGAATTGTTCTGTACGGTGTTGAAGGATATAAAGGTTCCAGATGCGTATGCATCAAATATATCTCGATGTGTTAGTGTTAAAGATCGAAGACTGTATTTGCTAAAATCACATGACTATCACATCTTGATGCAAGATTTATGCCGTTGCTCTCTACGATGTTGTATGTCGAAGAAGGTGACGTCTTGTATAATTGAACTATCCAATATAATGAAAGCCATTTGTGGCAAAGTTTTGGATGTTCAAGAACTTCAGAAGGTACAGGATAGAGCCGCATTGACTTTATGCAACATGGAGAAAATCTTCCCACCTTTCTTCTTCACTATTATGGTTCACTTGATAATCCATCTCCCGAGAGAAGCAATTCTTGGCGGACCCGTTTTCTACTGATGGATGTATCCCATAGAAATGTGTTAATTTATTTTAAAAACTCTCATTCCCTAAACCCTATATGCCTTTAAGTACAACTTTTCATAATGTTGCATATCGTGTTTAGGTTCCTATCCAAATTAAAGTCTTACTGCCGCAACAAGCGTTATCTAGAAGGATCGATTGCTGAAGCCTACTTAGCAGAGGAATGTATGACCTTCTGTTCGTGATATTTGGATGATGTCGAAACAAGGTTGAGCAGACCAAATAGAAATGCTGGACTCACGGATCATAACTTGGCCGATACTTATTTGTTCCAAAATTTTGGAGAACCAATAGGCAAAGTGGAAATTGCAGAATTAGATGATTTTTCGTGGGTACAAGCACATCGGTATGTTCTGTTTCACCACGAATTAATGGAACCTTTACGCAAGTAAGTTCTATAAATTTGCCAAATATTCATCACCTTTAAATTGTTTATCTTCTAACAAGCGGAACATATTTTTTACATAGTGAGTACAAACAAATACTGTGATCTCGTTCGCGCTCCCGAAGAACACAACTTCGAGATATCAATAAGTTGTTCACAGAATCTTTCCACGAATGGTTAACCCAAACGGTATGCAATTGTACTAGTATTCATCGACATATAATTATAATCTTTTCTCATAAAATTTTTATCAACTTAGTTTACTTTTCGTACAATAGGTTTGGAGTGGGAAGAACGTGACCGACGAAGTTAAATGGCTTTCCCAAGGTCCAAATCGGGTGGTTAAAAGATATAGTCGTTCCTCATAAGCGGATTGATTTCATACAAAACATCGCGAGAGATTGAGAAGAACATAAAATTGTGGAATAGTTGTTAATTCCTCAATTACTAGTTATGCTAGTGCTAGGGACAACAATCCTGTCGAGGGAAATGTAGAATATTTCGGACTTCTTACTGATAAAATTGAGTTGAATTACTACGGAAAATGGAAAGTTGTCTTATTTCGAGGTGAATGGGCCGATGTTAATACTGGTCGTGGAATTAAGCAAGATCAATTTGGTTTCACAATGGTGAACTTCACTCGATTGATTCATACAGGACAACAATTGATTGATGAGCCGTACGTATTTTCTTCTCAAGTCAAACAAGTTTTTTACTCAAAAGATCAATTGATGAGGGTTGGTACGTTGTACTCCGTAACATCCCTAGGGACTTGTTTGACATGGGCAGTGGAAGTAGAGATGGCATTGATGACAGAACACAAACTTTGCCATTTCCAGAACAAAACTTAAACGAAAACATCCCTAGTACTAGTACACACAGTCAATGGGTCCGCCAGGATACGGACGAAGATATTTATGGATTATAATATAGTAAGTTTTTATGATTATTTAATTATATGGACAAACATATTATTATTATTGTAATTGTATATTAAGTTTTTAACTAATTTATTTGTATTCGGATAAAATGCCTAGAAGACCGATGCGGCGCACGCATTGTTCAAGGTACTCGGACTCGGTGGATACAAACAAAGACCTTGAACAACAGATGGTATTGGATCTTGAATGTTCCGTTACACCGAGGAACCTATAGAAGCTCAAAGTAATTTAACATTTAATTTACATGTGTGTTCACTTATTATTTATTTTATTTTATTAATTTCTTATATTACAATACTTTTATTTTCCAAATGGCGGTGGGACGCGAGAGTTCGCGGATGTACGCTCTCGAGGATTTATACGATCTAGATCCAATCGGCGTGTCCAAGTATCCATAATAGCTTTGGTCGCGTGTTGGATCGAAGCTCGCCTTTTAGCAGATACATAGGCATTCTAGCACGGAATGCAAATATGTTGCCAATTAACTTGAGTCATGGCATAAAGTGCCCAGAGTAACAAGAACCAAGTTCTCGATAACATTAAGGTAACAAAATGTGTATATCATTTATAATACTTGAGTTTAAGTTTCGTTTACATTTACTTTACGAAGTTGTGTTTTTGTAGGGAGATTTGCTCTAGAGGTCTCCGATGCTTATGTAAAGAAGGCATTGGGAAAAGATGGAGAGACCATAAGAGCACTTTAAAGAAAGACTATTTTAAGACAAAAACAACACTCGACGAGAGATTACAAAATGTCCCACGGAATCTTTGAGGTACCAGTGGGAAGAAGTCGTTAGATTTTGGACTTGAAGAAAGGAGAGGTATGTGTTACTACAAAATCTTGTAATTATTTTGGTTTATAGTATTTACTAATTAACGTACTAATAATTTCATAACGAGGATCGTGAACGAGTTGGAACAAGTAGTAGGCGAAACAAAATTCACGCACAATTTGGGTCGAGAAGTTTTGCGTGTGTAGCTCAGTAGAGGTATTTTGAATTTTTAATCTTGGCGGATATTTATTACTTTCTATCAAATAATATTTTTACTATTGTATTGTAGAAAGTGTTGTCGGTCAAAAGTTGGACGCCTTCAACTTTTGACATTACATAGGAAGAAAGATGGAAACCCTATGACTCTGAAGTCGCAGAAATTATGGTACGTTTGCTTAATTCAATTTGACTTGTTTTAATTATTTATCTTGTTTATTTTCTAATGGTTTTATTACATTTCTTGTAATGCAAATATTGTTAAGTTATGTTGCATTTGTTTTGTTAATATATGTTGCGTTCTTAACTATGTGATTTATTTTTAGGAAAAGCGAAGGATAAAAAGGCGAGTCTGAAGCGATTGCTTCCAAAGTAGTTCTGTTTCAGTATTGACGACATTGATAATCGGATTATCACCAAGTTTTGGGTCTGAAAGGTATGGTCGGGTTCGATTTCAAGGATCTTTTGTTAACCCATCCCAATATTTTGGATCCACTCGCAACAATACATGCATTCGAGGAGTCGGCTCAAGTGAAGTTCGAGGTTAAGAGACCGGATAGCTCGGATGCAAGCGCAACGAGTGAGCAAATTACACAACTTAAAGCGGAGGCAACATCGAGAGAAGCGAGGTTCAAAAGATATGAAGAACTCCGGCTACAACTTAAAGCAGATGCGGCGGAGAGAAGCGAGGCGGCGAGAGAAGCGAGGTTCAACGAAAGTATGAGCAATCTAAGAAGACTTAAAGAAGATCTGGCGGCAATGAGAGAAGCAATGCAAATAGCAATGAGGGAAGTAGAGGCTGCGGCGAGGAAAGCGAGCGAAAGATAAAAGTTCGATGAACTCCAGCAGCAGCTTTAGAATATGATGAAGATGTTTCAGCAGTCGCAACCGCCGTCGTCTTAGACTATCGTTTAAATATACTTCAATTTTGACTTTGGTATTATCATTTTAACTTTTACAATTTCTGTCAGAATAATACGAATTTTATTTTATTTATTGACATTTATTTTAAATATTATATAGATTTGGTTAGATTTGGTTCGTTAGACTTGGTTTCTTTTGATTTGTTTTTACAGGACGGGGCTGAAAAAAAAAACTTTTCAAATCTGCCAAAATTAGCGGCATTTTTTGGATAAGCGCCGCTAAAGACCATCGTCTATAGTGGCGTTTTTCGGCTAAGCGCCGCTAAAGACCATGGTCTATAGTGGCGTTTTTGTCTAAGCGCCGCTAAAGACCATGATCTATAGTGGCGTTTTTGGGCTAAGCGCCGCTAAAGACCATGGTCTATAGTGGCGTTTTTTGTCTAAGCGCCGCTAAAGACCATGGTCTATAGTGGCGTTTTTGGCTAAGCGCCGCTAAAGACCATGGTCTATAGTGGCGTTTTGTGGCTAAGCGCCGCTAAAGACCATGATCTATAGTGGCGTTTTTCAGCTAAGCGCCGCTAAAGACCATGGTCTATAGTGGCGTTTTTAGGCTAAGCGCCGCTAAAGACCATGGTTTATAGCGGCGTTGCAAAGAAAACGCCGCGAAAGGTCTTGATCTTTAGCGGCGTTTATTATAAAAAACGCCGCTAAAGTTACCGACGCTGTCATTAGCAGCGTTCTTTGCGGCGCTTCGTAAAGCGCCGCTAAAAGTATTTGCGGCACTAAAAAACGCCACTATAGACCTAAAAAAGCGCCGCTAAAACCCTGTTTTGGTGTAGTGATTCATTGCTCGTCTAGCGTTCTTTGAGGCTTTTGGCTGCTACCCCCTTTTTAGTAAAAATTATTATATAAAATCTTATAAGTACTATTTTTGCGAGTTCATTTGTCTTTTCAATAACACCACAATTTGTCAACGAACCCATCGGACTTGGGTTGTTACAAAAATTAACTGAAATAGCATTAAATTAGAGATAGAAATATCATTACAAACAAAATTAAAGTACTAAACATGCAAATAGTTCTAAGCTATATTATGATATACTTTATTATATTTTACAATTTAATTTAATAATAGTTAAACTAAATTTGGAGTTAATTAAATTTTTATATTTTTAATTGAGAATCATAGAATAGAAAAAAGATTATAAAAATAAATTAGTAAAATAAAATAATATGTTGGGTGGCATTGGCCATTAAATAGGATGTGACTAAGGCACTAAGAAGTAGTCCAATTTAAGGGAAGCTCCACACCCCAAAATTATCACAGTGGGAATCCGCATACAATTGCATGTTAGACACATGTCCAGATTTTACAACTTTTGCTTTTGTCTGTTTTAGAGATCAAAATCAGATAGAGCGGTTAATGGCAATGGCACTCTTTTCAATCCTTTTTTTTTTTGAAAATCTGAAAAACCGCTCTTGCGGCACTCTCCTCTATAACCCTCCGAAGCTTACGGCTGTCTGGCACGATCATCAAGGGAAGATCATTACATATCACAGCATTCATTCATTTCAAAGGCGTTCTTTCGCTATATAAAAACAATAGTGGTTGCCTCCCTACTTAGAACATGTTTAGTTGCAGTCATGGTTCATAAAATAAGTCTAAATATGTTCTTAAGCCTCATTCTTATTTTTGTTCTGGTCGTCCTGAGCGATGCAGCTCGCCCTCGTCAGCTCGGAAATGAAAATGGGATAATGTCAAAGGAGAAGGTGGCTCTGGGAAAGGAAGAGGAAGCTAAAAGCTACTTTAGGGAGATGAAAAACTTGCCACCTTTTCCCTTTCCTTTTCCGGACATGCCATTAGTACCACCACTTCAATTTCCGCCATTTCCATTTCCACTTCCACCACCCTTCGAGGTTCCAAGCGTTCCCAGTTTTCCTTTAGCTCCTCTCACTTTTCCTCCCATCCCATACTTTTCACCCCCTCCTCTTCCTCTTCATCCATAGTTACGTAATTAAGCTTCCAAAACTTTCTAGCTAAAAAACTAGTTATCCCAGCTACTTAGTTTATGACGTTTTACAATGTATCTCTAATATTTAATCGAGTGTTTTGCTACTTCAGCTGTTTAGTGTTGTAACCGTTCCTTGCCACTGTAATTTATTAACTAATAAAGGGTTTGTCATGCAAAATGACATGAATCAAATTAGTGTAACTTTATTCTTTTTTTAATTTTACGAGATAGAGATCGAGACAGAATCAGGCATTGATTTCACTGAAAAGAGGAAGATTCAGTGTCTTGCATCTTAATGTGCGGTTAAAATATTCCACAGTTTTTATACTCTTTCATAAACTCTTCAATTTAGTTTCCAACTTCAAAATTTCGGTCAACTTTTAATACTGTTAATTCAGATTAATTCTGTGTGAATATTTTTTTATTTAAAACTTCACATTAATAAATTTTTTTAAAATTAACTAGATTATTTTTATTTAAAATGTTACATTAGTAACTTTTATAAAAATTGAAAGTTTTAACCATAATCTATTTATTAATGAAATCAGAAATTTAAAATAAAAAAATTAAGTTTTTGAGAAGTACATAAACTTGGCATATATTTTGACTTAACGTGCTTGCTTGTTAATTCCATCGTTGGCCAAGAAAATGGCATATAACGGAAACTTTTCTTTTCAGAGTACATACTATTTGTAATCAAATTTTATAACTGGACTCCATGGTCCATGTTTTCGCATATTATTGTAACACTATTAAAATTTTCTTAATAATTTTTAGATATTATCGCTGAATTTAATTTTTTTTAAATTTTATGACAAGTTTGTCATTGTTAGTTTTAAATTTTATTAGTTTCTTATGTCATAATTAATTATTTTAAATTAAGAATAATTAAAATATTTATAATAAGATAGTACTTATCAAGTTAAGTTTTAATTTAATTGTAAGTGGTAATTTCTTTAATCTATCATAATTAAATATATAATTAATGTTGTTATTTATAATTAATATTCTAATAATTTTTGAATTCAATACTCTATCATAAAAAATTGTAAATATATAATTGATATGAATTTATCTATTAATTTTATAGTTTAAATGAGGATACTAGATCCATCAATCAGTCAAAACGTATATTAATTAAGTTAAAACGATATATCTAATTTGAAACTTCATTTTGTAAATTGAGTTTGTAAATATAAAATAAAAATATTTATAAAATTATTAAAATATATATTAAAATTTGATTAAACAATTTAATCAAAAAATAGTTAACTAAAACTCAAAACTAAAATAAAAATTCAATTACTATCGAATTTTAATTAATAAAAGCCTAAGGACTCACATAAAGGCCTAAATGATTAATAAACTTTTTTTTCATTCGGTTGGTGGATGAAAATGATTATGCCATTTACTTGAATTAATAATTAAAATAATATAATAAAATTTTAATTGGCCTAATTAATTAAGATTAGTAAAGGTTAACTATAATATATAGGCTAAATCAAGTGGAAAGAAATAGAAAACTAATTCTCATCCTCTTTCACAGTAGCCATTAAAGGAAATAGAAAGAAAATTCAAGTTTAATTGTTAACTTTGTTACATTAGGAATTAAATTGAATAAATGTAAAATCTATCATAAAATTATGTTAGATATAGAAAATAAAGTCCATAATGAGAATATGTGAAATCATATTTTAATCTGAAGCTAGGAATTGGTAGTTATGCTTGTCCCGAGTTTAGGGATTATATTGAATAAAATGTAAAATATGTTTGACTTTATGTTAGATGTGAATTGGATGGAATTGATCATTTCTTATTTGTTGTATGATCGTACGTAGTTAATGACGACACTGAGCTATCGAGAGGGAAAGGAAAAGCAAGTGTTGTCGACGAGTGATATGAGATTTTTGGTTCGTACTTTTATGATTTGGGATAGAAATATTTCTTTGCATATACTTGTTTATTGAATGATTAATCATCGAGGTAAGTATATCATTGTCGTATGAATTGATTTTTATTATTTTATTTTATTGAATGTTAAATTATATATATATATACATATATGAATTGGATTAAATTGAAATGAAATGAGATAAATGGTTGTCATGTGATAGAATAGTGTACAAGGTACAAAAATGCAAATGTTATCTAACACAAGGTATGATAGGTGAATAAGAATGATTATAGGTATGATAATGCATATATGTATAAATGTTGCCCGTGTGAACTTAGTAAAAGGCTAGGATATGATTGGTATGTCAATAGGGTCATATGCGCACTTGTACTATGATTATTATAGATTATAATAATATCTAGTTTTTGTTGCAGATTCTTGGGGTAATACAATGAGATCTAGCCTTGTTGCAGATTCTCAAGGGTAATATAATGAGATCTAGCCTTGTTGCAGGTTCTCAGGCAATATAATGAGATCCAACCCTTGTCGTGGATTCTCAGGTAATATAAAACATAGGTTTAGCATAGATGGGTAACTTGATGTAATTTCAATTTGGATGAGCAACTTAGTTCACATGTGTATCCGAGTCTGTTTTACTAAAGTTCCTTCGAGCGAAACATTATAAATGAAATTGGAAACTTAGAAATGGAAAGAAATAGATTAATAATAGAATATGGTAATGAAATAAATTTGTAACACTCACTAATTCAGTGGTTTGACCGACTAACAATGGTGTTACAAAAGAGCTGGGAACAAAACACAGTATATAAAAGCAAAAGGGGGTTTCGATGAAAGCCGTTAACTAAAATAGCAAGCATGCTTAGCATACTGCTTGACGGATTCTAATTTGAAGGAAAAAACCAAAACAAAATCAAGAGTGTGTAACATATAATATTAAAAATAGAAATTTAAGATTGGCGAATGCCACTATAAGTTAGTTTATACAAAATACAGTTCGCGAATAGCACCAGATTCAAAGAATACAACATATTTTAACATAAGAGTGTTTCGACCATATGCTAACCCGATATATAAATGTTACAAAATAAAAAAGGCATGACTCACAATTGAGGCCGCTTTCTGACTGAGTCTTCAAGAGTCCACAACACTTATAAACGACCACCTTTCTAATAAGGTTTCAAGGAAATGAAACCAACATAGAGTAACTAACATATCAACGTTACCATACAATTTACAAACGAATGCAACATTACAATTGCATGCAATCCATTGGCGGATACATACTGCAAATCCATTACTATTTAAAATCGGACACTGTCTGCTCCATGTAAAATTCATAGGCGAATACAAGACATATTAACCATAGTGTTTGTGTGGATTCTTATACTAACTAAGTACAATTCACATGCAAGACTTTATGTAATACACGCATACTATGCATGGACAATTCATAGACCCTTCCTTGTGCTAGCTTCTGATCCATTCAATGTTCCAAAGAGCTATAGTTCCATTATCACAATATTGCTTCGTAGAGCCAATATTCTATTTATCCAACCGAAACTCTTCAAGTCCTCATTGTTAATTCTAACACCACGTGTTCCCTCGCAAGGCTGGGGTCATTCAGCAATCTTTGGTTGCATTAACATGCCTTACTGGAGGCAAATCACATACCATTTCAATATCTTCATACATGACTCCCAAAATCATCACATATCCACAATTTACCTCCATTACCCCCTTCCACCATTTCAGATACGGAGCTTTCCACCAAGGAAGGAATATCCACTTTAATCACACATGCACATTCATTTAAGTTTTGTATATGTAGCTCGTTATCATAGAAAAATACACATGCAACTGTCGTGTGTGAAATGATATGCGAATGTGCAAGTATGCACGTCAAATCTAGTAAAAAAGTAGTAAGTAAGATCGTCTCCACAGGGATCGATAATGATTAATTTGGTTAAGTTATCACTATGAATTATATGAATCAGGCTATGGCAAAAGAAAACAAAATAACAAATTTTATTAAGGATAATCAGATATGTAATATTAAAATCAAATAACTAACTTAAAATGTTGTGGTAATGTAACGAGACAAATTTGATAGGAAAACACTATTGAAAGTGAAGGTTGGAATTATTTAGATTACACCTTTATAACACAATAATTCCATGGAAAAGTTTCAACTAGTCTAGTGTTCAGAATCTAACTACAATAATCTATTTCTTTGGAGAGTCAGACTTCAAGCTACCATTCCTAAGGCTTTGTATGTCTACAAGCTTCAAGAATGATACCCAATATTATTTTTTCTTACTCTGTACAGAGCGCAACTCTATGTCTAGAGTGCTACAAATATTCTTTCGAGTACTCGCCTGAATCATTCGATTACAATCCAGCTAATCTAACTTTTTCAAAATTAAATCAAGTTTGTGAACATACCATACATCCATCTATGTCTAGAGACTGCAAGCATGTATTCAAAATAATGAAAATCGAATGAAACAATAGATCTAGTCAATATATTGTCTGATCATTAATGGAAATAAAGATTCATCAAGTAATTCCAACCCGATGAGATTAGCTCAAGGGTTGAAAATCAACATCTAAAATAAAGGTATCATTCAACAAAATCATTTAACAGTTAAAAATCCCCATAAATTAATCAATATAATGAATGAAGAACTTCATAAAGCTTTCACCAAAGAACTTTAGAAAGTATCTGCCAAATCAGCTCCCAACTCTAATGCTACAATATGGTGCAAGACCCAGGGTTGAATTCTTCGTCCCCTTCCTTGAGTCTTTGCTCTGTGCTTTAGCTACTACACTCTTTTCTTTTCTTTAGATTTTTCACACGAGTTTTGTTGGAGAAGAAGAATCGATCCTCAATTCTCGTGTAAATCCCCCATCTGTAGAATTCTCTTCTCTTTCCTCTTTTATAGGGTAGGCCCCCTCTCTCAGCAAACACTTTTCTCCCTCTTTTTCAGTTAGATTTATCTGGTACGCATCCAGCTGGCTGAAAGTGACAAGGACTGAGTGCTACATCAACATCTTCCTGGAATTTCCATGGCATTTAGGCTAGCAATTTTTCCACATTTTACCATGACAATACTTCACTCCTCCATTTATCTTCTTCCTGCCTACACTTGCTACAAATACAAACAATTCCTTTCCTTTTACCAATAAAAGTAATATATAGTAATATTGAAAGCACATTCCAAGCTTCATGATGCAATTGATAGCACTAGAAAGAATATAGTTTTCCCCCCTACTTATTGGTTAAATTGTTCCCATTTTGTTATCCTTAGCATACACTTTAGCATTTTCAGTTTAGTAAATTGTATTTTTTAACTCAATGAATCCTAGCCTATTTTTTCCTTAATTTTTCTATCTTATTGCATTAATGTTGCTGCATGAGTTAACTCTAGATTGCGTCTAGAATTATCGTCGTACCTGAAAGATGTCCGCAATGTCGCTGCATGGGTTAATTCCAAATTGCGTTCAGAATTATCATTGCACCTGACAACTATCTAGATAAGAACCAAAATTACATGAGCTGTCCAGTCTGGTATAACCAACCTGTATGAACAAGGACAAAATAATTTTAGGGAAATGACACCTATACTGTGGGAAGACATCAAAGGTGGACATGAGAAGAAAAATTGGCCTTCTTGAGTTTTTTTCTCTCCATCATCATCTTCATCATCCAACATTGGAGCTTGCAGCCATAGCAGCTTAAACCTCTCACGGGTGAGCCAACGTGAAAACCAGATGCAGACTAGCTTTTGACGAAGAGACTTAAGTGTGCGAGAAGAGGGAATAGAGAGATTTAGTTGAGTTGTCTAGGGATAGTATTCTCTATTCGATTCTTTCTTCTTTCTTCCTAAATGCTGGTGATTACTCTCTGATTTCTTATTGTATGGAAGTATTGATGAATTCTTGGTGAAATGTTATCTTATTTAATCTTGCTTTTATTGTTTAATCTTGGGGTTAGAATGGTTTTTAACACGGAAGTGTTATTGCGGTCATTGACACTGGAAATTACAGTGACAGTTTAAGCCAACAAGAATTACAACAGAAGTTGAGTGAGGATTAGAGGAATTTAGTCCACTTGTTCTTAATAGTGTCATACTACTATCATCGGAAGGTGAGGTTAATATGCATGGTTAAGTGAAAAATTAAATAGAGGAGTAACGCTGAGTAAGATATAAATTGAATTTTATTGCATCGATAATCACCTATACTTTTATACCTTGTGAGCACTTAGTTTTCTGCTAAAGATTCATGTTGGGGATCTCAGTTTATCATCATCATATTTTATTTTATTGTTTTTTAAAGTTATTGCAGCGACAACTATTTTCATAATTCATCTCGTTTATATCCAGTTATTGTACCGACATTAATAGACAAAGGACACCCATCCCTGTGGGATCGATATCCGATAAACTCACATATGTCTACTATACTTGCATCAATAGTGTACGCTTGCACAATATTGTTATGACATTAAACATTTGATCAAGTTTTTGGCGCCGTTGCTAGGGATGATGTTTGTTTGATGTTTAATTTTTTTTTGTGTTTTTGCACTTTATTTTCCTTATATAATATTTAGTATTCACTAACTATTTCTTTTTCTTTGTTGTTATTTCTTTAACTTCATTTTAGGTGTTTTATGACCCAAAAAAATTTGGGCTTTCTTGCCGCTTTTGATCCAGAAATTGAAAGGACTATTCAAAATAGACTTCAAGAACAAAGAAATATGGCTCTACCAGGGAACAAAGCAGCCATACCCCCGATGCAACAGCAAAATGTTAATAACCCATAATTGCCGCAAGATGCTCACATACAAAATAGGACTATAAAAGATTTTTTAGTATTTGTCTTGGATGATTTACAACCAGGAGTTGTTAGGCCAGCAATTCAAGCTAGGAATTTTAAACTCAAGCCAGTAATGTTTCAAATACTGAATTCTAATAGGCAATATGTTGGACTGCGACATGAAGATGCGAGAGAATATCTTAAATCCTTTTTATTGATTTGTGCCTCCTTTTGTCAACAAGGCGTTCCTAATGATTCCTTGAAGATGCAATTATTTCCTTATTCCTTACAGGGAAGAGCACGTACTTGGTTTTTTGGACTACCTGTCGAATTAATTACTTCTTGGGATGCACTAGTAACACAATTTGTTTTACGATTTAGCCCCCTGACAATGACTGCTCGTCTTCGAAATGATAGTGCTGCTTATCATCAACTGGATGATGAAAATCTTTACACCACATAGGAACATTATAAAACTTTACTCTGATGTTGTCCCATACACGACATTCAACCAGAAACGTAAATTGAGATTTTTTATTATAGGCTAAATTCACATACAAGAAATCTTATCAACGCATCAGTCAATGGACCTTTGCTGGATTGTACTTATAATGATGCTGTGAGAATTCTTGAGAGAATTTCTCAGAATGATTATCAATACTCTGTCTCCAGAGCTGCACAAGCAAAAACTACTCCAGGAGTTATTGAATTGGATGCAATAATTGCACTAAGTGGTCAAATTTCTTCTCTCAGAAACATGATTAAAAATATGCAAGGGACGAGTGACACTGCATTATACAAGTCACTCAGCAAGTTGATGTTCCTACTTTTTCTTGTGAGATTTGTAGTGACAACCATAGCTATGAAGACTATCCAAAACATGTAGAGAATGCCTGTTATATTAGTAACATCTGAAACAATTCTTATGGAAATTCTAACAACAACTCTGCACGCAAGCAACCATTTTGGAGAACTTAGAATACTGGAAAAAATGTTGCGACATTCAGATATGAGAGTACATCTACTTAGGGCAATTATAAAATTCCAGACAAGGAAACTACAATCAACACACTCAGATGCATCCACAACAAGGCTAGACACATCCACACCAAAATCCAATGCAGCCACAACACTCTTCAATACCAAATCAACATGTTCAAGGACATCGACAGCAACCATACAGTCAAGTTTCTACTTTTGCCCCGTTAGCAACTCTTGAGGCATTAATACGGAAGCATATTACTCGCACGGAAGCTATCGTCCAAGGGAATTCATCTTCCATTCGAGCATTGAAGGCACAATTAGGACAACTTGTTTTAAATCTGAATACTCGACCACCAAGTTCATTACCTAGTGACAAGTAAAATCTTATTCAGAGGGGGAAAGGACATTGTAAGGTTATCACTCTTGGAGTGGTAAATAAACTAGTGAACCGTTTATCGACTCTACTATAGCACCTCAAGATACGGATGGAGTGATCACTGTGAGAAGGTTGAATCTGAAGAATTTATCAATGCATCAAACAAAAAATTTCCACAAATTGTAACTCATATGCCTATTATCTGACCTTCGAAACTGTTGACGCAATCTAAAGTGTCGACGCAAGTAGATATATTCCTACCTTTACCGTTCCCATAAAGATTCAGGAAGAATGAGCATGACAAGCAGTATCAGTAGTTCTTGAACACACTGAAGCAACTGCAGATCAACATTCATTTAGTAGATGCTTTGGTACAAATTCAAAAGTATGGGAAATTCATGAAAGACCTCTTGTCCAAGAAGAAAAAGCTCGCTGATATTGAAACTATTGCACTCACAGAGGGCTGTAGTTCTATTTGGACGAATAAGTTGCCCCCTAAATTAAAATATCCTAGGAGCTTTACCATCCCATGTTCAATTGGCAATCATTATTTGGGTATGGCTTTATGCGACTTGGGAGTTAGCATTAACCTAATACCACTATCTCCTTTCATAATGTTGGGAATTGGTCAAATGAAATCTACTGCAGTGACATTACAACTCGCTGATCGGTCATTGGCTCAACTTGAAGGGCAAATAAAAGACGTATTAGTTCGCATGGATAAATTTATTTTTCCAGCTGATTTTATCATACTTGATTGCGAGGCAGACAAGGAGGTTCCCATAATCTTAGGACGACCATTTTTATCCACCGACTGAACTCTGGTTGATGTGTATAAAGGTGAGTTAACCATGCGACTTAATGATGAGCAAGTTACCTTCAGTGTTTTTGAACATGTTGATGTGCTAGATGATCTAATTGAGGAATAATTCAATGGCCAAAGCACAACACTCTTTGAAGAGTTTAGAGTGACATCAGATGCCAAATTCTCAGCCGATTGTGATAGCATGGTTGAAGCTCATAATCTTGAACTCAAGCATGGATGACAGATTGAATCCTTCAACCTAGCCAATAGAATAGCCCCAATTCTCAAACCATCTATTAAAGAAGCTCCTACTCTAGAATTGAAACTACTACCTCATCATCTTAAATATGTCTTTCTAGGTGATCACAATACTCTCCCAGTTATTGTCTCTGCAACACTGGACGCAACTTAAGAAGAGAAATTGATCCATATTCTCAAGCAACATAAACGAGCTATTGCTTGGAGTATTACTGATATTCAAGGTATTAGTCCTTCTTTTTGCATGCACCAGATCAAGTTGGAAGATGAAGACACGTAATAGATTGAACAACAAAGAAGATTAAACGAGAAGATAAAGAAAGTTGTCAAGAAGGAAATCATAACATGGCTTGATGCTGGAATTATTTACCTGATTTCTGATAGCAATTGGGCAAGTCCAGTGCAATGCGTGCCTAAAAAAGTGGCATCATTATGGTTCGCAATGATAAGGACGAATTAATTCCTACACGTATTCCCACGGGATGGTGAGTTTGTATGGATTATCGCAAACTGAATACAGCCACAAAGAATGATCACTTCCCACTTTCTTTCATCGACCAAATGCTGGATCGACTTGCTAGAAAAGCCTATTATTGCTTTTTAGATGGCTGTTCTAGGTACAATCAAATTGCTATTGCACTAAAAGATCAGGAGAAAACAACATTCACCTGCCTTTTTGGTACTTTCGCTTTTTGCCGTATGCCTTTTGGTCTTTGCAATGTACCAGCCACATTTCAAAGGTGCATGATAGCAATATTCTCAGCTATGATCGAAGACTCTTTAGGGGTGTTTATGGATGATTTCTCAGTCTATGGGAATGATTTTGATCATTGCGCTAACAATTTGGATAAAATATTGAAGTGATGTGAGGATACACATCTTGTCCTGAATTAGGAAAATGTCATTTCATGGAAACTGAAGGTATTGTGTTAAGACACCACATCTCTAGTCAAGGCATTCAAGTAGACAAAGCTAAGGTGGAAGTCATTGAGAAATTACCTCCACCAACAAATGTGAAAGGTATTCGCAATTTTTGGGACATGCGGAGTTTTATCAACGGTTTATTAGAGATTGTTCAAAAATTGCAAAGCCCTTATGCTTATTGCTGAACAGAATCGAAAATTCTTCTTTAACGATGCATGTCTGGATGCCTTTAATCAGTTAAAAAAAAGCTAGTGAATGCACCCATTGTCGTTACACCCGATTGGTCTCAACCTTATGAAGTTATGTGCGATGCAAGCGACTTTGCTGTGGGTGCAATGCTAGGACAAGGACAGGGAAAAATAATTCACGCTATCTATTATGCTAGCAAAACTCTTATAAAGGCTCAACTCAATTATACCACCACAAAGAAATAATTGTTGGCTGTAGTCTTTGCTTTCGACAAGTTTCATTCCTATCTTGTCGGTGCAAAGGTTACTGTATTCACTGATCATTCGGCATTGAGATATCTCTTTGCAAAAAAGGATGCCAAACCAAGACTGACACGCTAGATATTACTATTGCAAGAATTTGACATCGAGATAAAATACAGTAAAGGTTTAGAAAATCAAGTTGCAGACCATCTATCTCAATTGGAAGTTGTCAGTAAATACGAAAACATACTTTAAATTGTCGACGTATTCCCAGATGAGAAGTTATTTGCTGTGGATGCAACCCCTTGGTATGCATATTTTTTTAATTATCTAGTGTGTGGAAAACTCCTATTAGGTGTCACAGGCTATAAAAAAGAAATATTTATTCATGACGTAATGAAGTATCATTGGAACGAGCCGTATTTATTCAAGGTAGGCAATGACAACATTATTGGACGTTGTGTTCCGGAAAAGGAGATGCTTTCATTCCTAAGGCATTGTTATGATGCTCCTTATGGAGGTTATTTCGGTGGCATGGGAACTGTTGCTAAAGTTTTCCAACTAGGATTCTACTGGCCGACATTATTCAAAGACGCCCATAATTTTGTGAATCAATGTGATAGGTGTCAACGCACCGGTTCTATATCCCGACGCATTGAAATGTTACAGCAACTAATTATGGAGGTTAAATTATTCGATGTTTGGGGAATGGATTTAATGGGACCGTTTCTGAGTTTATTTGGAAATCTGTATATATTATTAGCTATTGACTACGTCTCGAAGTGGATGGAAGATGTTGCAATCCCAAAGAATGATGCAAAAGAAGTGCTAAAATTTTTTCACAAGCATATACTCACCCGATTTGGCACACCAAAGGCATTGATTAGTGATTAGGGTACACACTTTCATTGCAACCAAGTGGCGACCGCACTGAAAAGATATGGAGTTAATCATAGAATGACTACTACTTATCATCAGCAAACCAATGGACAAGCCGAAGTATCAAATTGACAAATTAAGAACATTCTTGGGAAGGTTGTAGAACTTCGAGGAAAGATTGGTCTTTCCGATTGGATGACGCCTTATGGGCATTATAGAAAGCATACAGAACTCTTTTAGGGATGTCATTGTATCAATTGGATTTTAGGAAAGCATGTCACATGTCAGTCAAACTAGAGCAGAAAGCAATGTGGGAAATTAAGCAAGTGAACATGAACTATGAAGCGGCTGGAAAGAAAAGATTGTTGGATATCACTTAACTAGAGGAGATTAGGAGAAATGCTTATGAAAATGTTGTAATTTACAAGGAAAAGACCAAATGATAGAATGACAAGAATATTTTACAGCGACAATTTATCGCTGGTCAACAGGTTTTATTATTCAATTCTCGACTAAAATCGCGTTCACGTTAGTCTGGACCTTTTGAAGTTGTCACCGTATTTCCTCATGGTGCAGTCACAATTCAAGATTTATGTGATGAACACCAGTTCAAAGTAAATAGACAGAGGTTGAAACACTATTTTGGCAACAATGACCAAAGCAGGTAGAGACTATTAAATTGGTCGAAAAGTTTTAATTTTTAATCAATACTCCGTGATTTTAGTTTATTTTATTTTAGTTAAGTTTTGTTAAAGTTTTTTTTCCTTCCTTTTTACAAAATAATTAGGTACCATTATTGACGCATTGAAGTTTTACTATCAGCACATTCCATACATCTGAACTACCATTTATAGCTCCTCGGAATTTAGAGAAAGTTAGATTCCACCGTTGGATCAAAACTCACTCAGCTGTTTGATCCTTATTAGCTGGCACAATTTCTATTGGACACAACTCTTCCTACCAGCCCTATATCTCTCCACGAAACAACACACCTCACCATCTTCCTCTTCCACTCACTATAAATTCTCCCTCACTATACCGACTATAACGCATTCAAGCAACCATTTTTTATTTTTTTTCTCTTCTAAAAATCCAATCTTGTTACCTTTAAACCATTCTCCCTCAAAAAAAGATGGCAAAAATAAGAGGCTCGATCAAGAAAGTAACCAAATCTACTGGGGAACATGCATCCTCTGCTACCACAGTCTGTGAATCAAAATCCTCTAGGCTAGTGCAGACAAAGGAATCAGTAGTCTTTTTGAATAAAGTGGAAAAGGAACGATTTCACAACAATATATTGAAGCACAAATTTCATCCCGAGCAGGGCATTTCTTTTTTGCCACAACAAGATTTGGGTAAACAAGTCTCAAAAACCATCTCAAAGTTAAAGTGGGAAACTTTTTGCAACCATCCTGGAAGCTACTCGCCTTCACTGGTACGTGAGTTCTATGCCAATCTCTACGATCATGAGTTAGAGTTTATTTTTTTCGAGAAGGTTTAATACCATGGGATGCTGCAAACATCAACGAGCTGTACAACACTAAGGTCGATGTAGACGAACACTCCGAGTTCATGGATGACACCACAGATGAAAAAAGAGACATGTTGGTGAGAGACTTGTGTGTCGAGGGAGCATTTTGGACGGGTTCCCATCAAAAGAACTATAATGCTGCAAGGTAAAATTTGGTTTCAGTTTGTTAACTGCGGACTAAAGCCTTCCACTTACAGCACCACAGTCACCCTAGACAGAATGTATCTTATACATTCCATCGTCAAGGGCCAAAAAATTGATGTGGGTGCAATACTTCACCAAGAAATAGCTGACTGCACCGCAAGGCAGACTGGGATCTTAGTTTTCCAATCACTGGTGATGTTATTATATCAACAAAGAGGAATCATGCCCCGTGCTGGTGAGGAAATCTTGGAAAATAAAGACCCAATCAATGAAGCCTTTGTAGAAAGAATGAATCAAGGCAATGACACACTGATATTGAAGGAGGCGAAGACCAGCAAGATAAGAAAGGGAAAATCCAAAGCCCATAGCAAAAGAACTAACCTGAATGTAGATAAACCTTTATAGCGCAAACTGAAGGATGCCGAAAAAATGGTAAATTCCATCAGCAACAGGCAGGTCAAGCCTGTCGCTATAGTAGAAGATATAGAGAGATCCCAGAATTTGTTTTATGCTTGTACCAGATCCTGAAACAGTTCTATTGTAGCCACATTAGGCCAACTGAGCCCATAACCACTAACGAAATTCCCTATGTTTCCACCAATCATTCACAATTATAACCTCACTTCCTCGGATGATGACTTAGAAGATTGAGATAGACCGATGGCATCCCCGCCCATTGTACAGGTCTTTGATAATGAAAAAGAAGAGGAATCCAGGGACATCGAAGAATGCTTACGAAAGATTGATAACTTGTTTGAGGATGGTATTTTTGCTGATCAAGAAGACACTGTTGTTAAGAAAGAAGTTGATACTGCGGAAATAGGAGTTGTTGTAGAAGAGGAAGTTTTTGTTGAAAAAGAAAAAGTTGCTGAAAATAAGAAAGAAAAAGAAGAAGAAGGGTTTGTTGGGAAGGTGATGACCGCACCCGAGTCTGTGGGTGCAAATATTGATAATTTGGAGCGAACTGGATCAAGACTGGCAGAAGTTGCTAAGGTCACTAGTGAGGAGCAATGCAATTCATTGGCAATAGTGGTCTACACTGGACCACTCCAAGTGGCATCTCCTACACAAATAGCAACTGATGATGTAGGGGCTGAGCCAGGAACTAAGGAGCAATCCGACGATCGTGCAAAGCCCAAAGAAAAGAAAAATAAGTGCTCTAAGGATAAAAAGCGAAAGAATGAGGAGAATAAAATGAAGAGAAAGAAACATCATGCAACCATATCGACGGCTGTGGATAACTGAGTTAGTTTGTTTTAAGATTTAATTATAGTATTCATGCATTGCATGTAGCTGTAGGTTTCATTTTGATAAGTATACATTGTCATTGCATTTTCATTGTCATTGTCATTACATTTTTGTGTTAGTGCATTGGGGACAATGCAAACTTTAAGTTTGAGGGAATGCACATGGGGCTTGGGAATGCACCCACATTTCAAAATTTTTGTTTTCGAAAATAAAGCATGCAAGGTTTAATTATAGTTAATGAAAACTGTTCGAAAATTTTTTGTTACATTCGATGCTTGATTCTTGAATCATATAAATTAGCAATGAATGAGTTGGATAAATTTGACAGAAGGTTGTAGCTTCAATTCTTTGATGAATCGATTAGGTTGCATAAGTAATGAATGACTACTATTATTCTTTAAATCTTGAATGAATCTACTTTGTACAGCTTCTTATATAAATATATATAGTTATAAAGTAGAGACACTCCAAAGCGGGTGTATTATGGAATGTTATAAAGGGAACACTCCAATACAAGCGTTAGAAAAATCAATTTGGCCAAAGGTTGTCGTTGCATGAGTGTGTGTCGATACAATTACGTACTCCTAGAGGGTTTGTTGCATCCCATTGTTACTTCTCACGAACAAGGGTACAATAATGCAATGATATCCCTTATTCCAAAAAAAATGTATATATATACTTAGTATTATACAATAAATGTTGTAATGGTAGATAGAACTTAGGGTTTGAAGCATGATGCTAGCATTGTTGAAGTTGCAACCTTATTCATTTATGCTTTTGAATTTTTGACATAATAGTCTTTCATATGAATGTTATTCATCCATTGGGAATTTAGAGGGTTCAAGTTGTTAGAATGATCATTTACCTTAGTAAAATTTTTTGTAGCCTTGCTAGTTTCTGTTTTACTTTAGAACAAGTAAAAATTTAAGTTTGGGGGTGTGACAGCACTAGAAAGAACATAGGTTTTCCCCCTACTTATTGGATAAATTATTCCCATTTAGTTATACCTAGCATACATTTTAGAATTTTCAGTTTAGTAAATTACTTTTATAACTCAATGAATCCTAGCCTATTTTATCAGTAATTTTCCTATCTTTTTGCATTAATATCGTTGCATGAGTTGATTCCAAATTGCGTCTAGAATTGTTACCGCACCTAACAACTGTATGGATCATAACTAAAATTGAGTGAGCTGTCCAATCTAGTATAACTAACCTGTACGAACAATGACAGAATAATTTTAGGGAAAGGACACTTGTACTATGGAGGATGACATAAAAGGTGGACATGAGAAGAAAAAGAGGCCTTCTTGAGTTTTTTTTCTCTCCATCATCATCTTCATCATCCGATCTTGGAGCTTGCGGCCATGGCAGCTTAAACCTCTCATGGGTGAGCCAATCTGAAAACCAGATACAGACTAGCTCCTAACTAGGAGACCTAAGTGCGCGAGAAGAGGGAATAGAGAGATTATGTCGAGTTGTCTAGAGATAGTATTCTCCATTCTATTCTTTCTTATTTCTTTCTAAATACTGGCGGTTACTCTCTGATTTCTGATTGTATGGAAGTATTGATGAATTCTTGGTGAAATGTTATCTTATGTAATCTTGCTTTTATTGTATAATCTTGGGGTTTGAATGCTTTTTAACACGGAAGTATTATTGCAGTCACTGGCACTGGAAAGTGCAGTGATAGTTTGAGCCAACAAGCATTACAATGGAAGTTGAGTGAGGATTAGAGGAATTTAGTCCACTTGTTCTTAATAGTGCCATACTGCCATCATCGGAAGGTGAGGTTAATATGCATGGTTAAGTCTGAGATTAAATAGAGGAGTAATGCTGATTAAGATATACATTGAATTTTATCGCATCGATAATCACCTATACTTTTATACCTTGTGAGCACTTAGCATTCTACTGAAGATTCATGTTTGGGATCCCAGTTTATCATCATCATATTTTATTTTATTGTTTTTAAAGTTATTGCTTCGACAACTATCCTCGCATTTCATCTCGTTTATATCTAGTTATTGTACCAACATTAATAGACAAAAGACACCCATCCTTGTGGGATCAATATCTGACAGACACACATCTGTCTTCTATACTTGCATCGACAGTGTACACTTGCACATTATTACTGTGACGTTAAACAGCCGATCAAGTTTTTGGCACCATTGTCGGGGATCGAACCCAGGTACCTGCATGACAGGTAGGAATACTCACCACTATACTACAACAACAACTAAAAAAGAACTACTTATTATTGTCTTTGCTTTTGATAAATTTTAACTTGTTGGTACTAAAGTGATGGTGTATATGGATCATTCGATAATTAAATATTTTCTGGCAAAGAAAGATGCTAAGCTATGATTGATCTGATGAGGCTTTTACTTTAAGAATTCGATCTTGAGATCCGTGATAAGAAAGGGGGTGAAAATTAGGTTGCAGACTATCTTTCAAGATTGAAACAAGAAGAAGAATCTCACTCCTCTATTTTTATTAATGACTATTTTCTGAATGAGCAAATCTTTGAGGTACTTCCTTGGTTTGCTGATTTTGCTATCTTTCTGGTCAGTGGAATAATGTAAAATGTCAAATTAAAAAACAAAGTAATTCCTTCATGATACAAGGTATTATTTCTAGGAATATCTGTTTTTGTTTAAACAATGTACAGATCAAATGATCAAAAAGTGTGCAGCTGAGAGTAAGGTAGTTGATATCCTTTATCACTATCATTTGTCCCTAGGTAGGGGACATTTTGGGTGTTTGCGCACTATAGCTAAAGTGTTGCAAGCTAAGATTTATTGGCTGACTTTATTTAAGGATTCATACACCTATGTGAAAAATTGTGACTGGTGCCAATGAGTTGGAAATATATCAAGGAGGAATGAGATGCCTTTGAGTAATATCTTTAAAGTAGAATTATTTGATGTATGAGGCATCAAATTTTTGGGTCAATTTCCTTCTTATGTAGTAATAAGTACATTTTGGTAGTTGCTAATTACACGTCCAAATGGGTAGAGGCCGAGGAATTTTTGACAAACAATGGCAAGGTGGTCATGCATTTTCTTACATAAGCATGTATTCACTAGGTTTAGGAATTTGAGGGTTATAATTAGCGACAAGGGATCTCACTTTGTGAATAAGTGGCTGAGTTGTTACTTGATAAGTATGATGTGAAGCACAAAGTTGCTACGGCTTACCATCCACAGACAAATGGACAAGCTAAGTTGGCAAACAAAGAAATAAAAGTTATACTTGAGAAAGTGGTGTGTTCAAATCATAAAGATTGATCCAGAAGACTTGACGATGCTCTATAGGCCTACCAAATGACATTTAAGACTCCTTTAGGTATGTCACCATATTGATTAGTGTTTGGAAAAGTTTGTCATTTACCAATGGAGCTTGAGCATAGAGCTTGTTGAGCTCTTAAGCAATTCAACCTATATTTGAAGCATGCCAATGAAAAATGGATGTTGCAACTCAATGAATTATATGAAATGTGATTCTTATCTTATGAAAATTCAAAAATATACAAAGAGAAAACAAAGAGATGGCAAGACAAGCACATCCAATCCTGTGTATTCAAAACAGGCCAACAAGTCCTATTGTTCAACTCCAGACTGAGGTTGTTTCCTGGGAAGTTAAAGTATCGGTGGTCCAAACCATTCACTATCAACCAAGTATTACCATATGGACTGGTTGAGTCGCAAGATGGTAAGGGAGGCATGTTTAAGGTAAATGGTCAAGATTTAAAACATTATTGGGGTCGTTTAGTTCAACGAAGTAAAACTTTTCTCACTCTACTTGAACCATAAGATGTTTATGATGGGCGACTGTTATCTTTCGAAAGATAAATTTTTATGAGCTGCAAAGAATAAATAAATGAATAAATATAAAAAAGAGGGTTTTGAAATGGAAAAGGATATATTTGTTTTCACCTAAGTACTAATCCTTTGTTTTGTCAATTTGCTTTCCTATTACAGGTATTATCGTCACCACTCTCGTTCCATCACTCCAAATCAGTCGCTATCGATCTAGTGTTATAACCCACAAACCACCATCGATCATCGATTAGGATCATTCCCATGTCAAAATACGACCACTATACCTCACATTTTCCCAAAACTCGATTGACATTTCTTGAACCAACCGTTGTCGTCGGTCAAATCCACCATGACCAACTCACCATTATTCAGCAATTCATCATCAACAGTGCACCTCCTCTAAGCATTACCTACAATATTCCTTTCATCTACCAACGCAATCCATTGTTCCTTACCCCCATCAGATGTTCACGTAACAAGGTGTTTCTCGACTGCCCACTAAGTGTTCGTATAAATGTTGTGCTAGTGATTGCCAAATTAGAAGTCGTATACCTATTGTTCGATCACTCAAAATCTATTAAGACCTCAGGTACAATACTACTCTTTAATTTTTAGGCTCTTGGTAGTAGGCGAACCATCACAGGAACACAACATGTCTCATAAAAGAAAGCGCTCAGCCATTCAATCTGACAGTTTACAAGCATGGTTCCATATTGATGAAGTAAGAGGGAGGTTTGATTTTATCTTTAAGAATCAATCAATGCTTCCAAATAAAGGATTTAGATTGACAAGCAATTATAGTGCTACTTTGCCACCACTCATTCAGAAAATAGTAGACAAGTTAAGATGGAAGCTGTTATGTTATGTTAGATCACCTTCAGATGTTGATATAGTTCAGGGATTTTATACAAATCTGGCTCCATCCACTACATCAGAGATCCACGTTAGAAAAGAAGGTATCTCTAACTCTGACAACTATTAAAGATTTATTTGAACTGCCTAACATCGGCGAAGATGGTTATTCCACCATGCTGAAAAATGCCAATTGGGAGTTATTTAGAGGTACTAAGGGAAATAACAGTTCCTAGAACTGAATGGATAGTTTTGAAGCAAGGTAATCATTCTTACTGAAGGGAATTTCTAACCCCAATAGCTAAGGTATGGCTCTAATTTATTCAATCGATTCTAATGTCTATAACTCATGGTTCTACTATTTCTATAGAACTTATGTTCCTATTGTATGCCATTGTCACTAAAAGGTTTATCAATGTGGGGAGAATAATCCTCAAGGAGATTCGAGAATTTGTAGTAAAATGAATAGGGTGCTCAGATTTCCTATCGCTTATCACATTATCATGTCTGCAAAACCGAGTATTGTTGTGAGAAACTTTGGAAAAACTCTATAAAAAAAGGTACAATTATTATAGGTGATATTGCTAGAGTAATGGGTGGTGTTACTTGACAGAAGAAAATAGAACTGATTGATGATCCAGGCATGGTAGAATTGATAGATAAAGACATGACAGAACCAATTTATGATCATGTCATAGCGGAACCAACTGATTATCCTGACTTAGCAGAACTGACCGAACTAACTAGTAACCCAGGTTTGACGAATCCGACACCTAGAGTTCCATTGTCTAGCACCACTGCACAGTAAGATCAATAAGCCATCATGGACATGTTGTAGCACATGCATCGAAAATAGCAAGCTTACTGGAGATATGCAAAAATGTTTTAAAATTGACGGAGTAACTGGCTATGAAGACAGTTATGTCGAAATGGAAACAATGTCGAATAGCGATAATTTTGCAAGTAATTGATGGAATTTTTATTTTATTTCTTTCATGTTTTAAAATTCTTTTAACTTTAATTACTTTTTATATTTTTATTTTTTCGCTGTCGCACCCCAAAATTGGGCCCAGAGTTTTGAGGGCAAATTGGGAATTTTGGCTCAGAGTAGATATGGAAAATTCTAAAGTGGAGTAACCTAAAATTATTTTCGATCATAACTTTTGAAAAATTAAATCAATTTATGAAAATAAGGTTGAAAAGATCTTTAATTTTAAAAGAATGACTCTTTTGTAAAAGGGTTTGAATTAGGAGTACCATTAAGGTAAATATCTCAAAGTTTTAAAAATACCCTATTTTCTCCGTACATCTATATTAAACTCATGATACTTCTTCTTCATTTTTTTGTTGTTTCTGTCATTTGCTCTCCCAAACCTTAATCACTCAAGTTTATTTTATAAAATTTATTCCTTTGATTTCTATCATCACTCAAGCCATAAATCTCCATAGAATTCAACAAAAACACCCAAAGCACTATTAATTTTGTAATCTTTCAAGTTTGTGGGCTTTTTTAATTTTTGAATAAACCTCATTTTTTTCATCCATCCAGGTAATAATTTGTCTTTCTATTAGTTTTAAATGTTATCTGGTCTTTTAAATAGATTTTTACCCATTAAATCAAATGTTTTTAATAAATAGTGGATTTTGGGACTTTGAATAAAAAAAGGTTTCAAATTTTTTCCATTAGTTTTCATGTGATTAGAAGGTTTCTAAACATTCTTTAAATTTTTGTTAAAGAATTCCAACATTTTAATAAATTTTCATGAAAATTGTCATTTTATGTCAAAATTTCAGATCCATGAATCTGTATAGTTTTGAGTAGTTTGAAGGCTGAGAATTATTCTTAAATGTGTAATTAGATTATTGGAATAGATTGTAGGCAATGGGAATGAGTAAAGAATAGGATATTTGAGTTTGAAGTTTGTTAGTCGAAATGTTAGTTTCATGAGGAATATAGCTTAGGCTTGCATTTTTGGTCGGTTTAGGTGAGTCTTTGGCTGCTAATTAATGGTGTATGTTGTCTGGTTATTATGTGTGAAGCATCAGAACCGTTGGAGACTTCTACGAGCACAACCAAAGGCAATGAAAAGCTAATTTAAGCTTTCGGCAATTAGACGAAAGCTTTATCAGTGAGTGTTTGGAATCGCTACTTGTAGACATGATTCATAATGTTAATTGAGAGCTTAGGAATGGCCTAAACCCTATCCTATGTTCTGAGTGTAAGCTTTCTATTTCTCTTTTTTTATTTTGGCAAATTATGTGATTATGTGAATAATTGTGGATTTATTATTATGCGATATTGTGTTATGAGATATGTATGATGAATATTGTGAATAGTGTTGTGTTGTGGACATGATATACATGTCAAATGACAGTAATAATGATATGCTAATAATTTAAATATGCAGCAAAATTTTAGTAAGTACATATGTGTTGAACTGTGGAATGTGGTATTATTATGACAGGTAATATGTGAGAATACTTGTATGTGATACATGATGTACTGATTTTAATGCACACATATGTGGTCGGATATGTGATGGCTAGATGAGCATTGTGTGGAACTTAAAATGCAATTAAATTTGAATTTGATAAGCATGCATTGTGTACAAGATTGTGATCTAAATTGATGAATATGAATAGAGATGATGTGCATTAAATCAGTAATTAAAATTGTAAAATTCTGGATATTTTGTCCTTGGATCTCTTGCAATTGTTGGATATAGTTGGCATGCCATAAGATTGTGGGTACTCACCCTTGTGTTTTTTGATTTGGTCATTGAGGCTCCGGGACAGTTTGGAGAGATAACGGAACATGAGCCAAGCTCCATTCACTGGGTATGATGGTGTGTTGGATAATGTTAGCTAAATGCTACGCTTTGGGGATATATTCAACTCTATGAGTCATTTGGTGTGTTGGAGATCCGTGTATCTGATACGTGGTGATAGAGTCTACTTTTATGTTGTGTATACATTGTGGTTACTCCAACATTCACAGAGCTTGTTTAAGCTCACCCATTCTCTCAAACCATTGTAGATATTTAGTGTTTGTGGTGTAAGCAGTGAAGGGATACCAAGGAAGTGATCCAATTTAGGCTTTAGTATTTGTGTATGTGGTATTAGTATTATTCTTTGAACTATGGGGAGAAGGCAATGTGGTTAGAGTTTGATCGATTATTATTGTGGTCCTTATGAAATTTTATGGGTTTAATTTTCTAGTACTTTTGATGGATGTTATAAATATTTCATTGTTATTATTTTAGTTTGAATATTTTCTATTTTGAAGTGCCATGAACTGTATGTATGGTCAATGGATGTTGAATAATGTGGTAGATTTGTTGCATAAATATTTTCATGATGTTTTGGATGTTTTCATAGCTTATTTTCTCTTAGGATTTATGGACTTGGAACTTGTAATGTTGATTCCTTGCTTAGACATGTTTTCGATGAATGAACTGTTATTATGGTTGTTTTGACAATGGTTTGATGAGCTAAAATTTGCATGTTGAATAGTTATTAGTTAGAATGTACTATGTCTTAAACTGCTATATTTTTGTTGTCTAAAATAAGGGCATCAATATTTCGGTTTTAAAGTCAATACCTCCATGATTTTTTAAAATATAGGTAGCTAGTAGTGCATCGATACCATATCACAAGTATCAATACTAAATGAAATAAAACCAATACTCTTTTATATGTACCGATATTTTTTGAGTTTTAATTTTTAAGCAAGAAACAGAAAGTTGTTTTGGCATCAATTTTCCAAGCGGTATCAATACCATATAAAAAAATTATCGATACCCTAGTTTCAATATCGATACCTAGGTGAATTGTATTGAAATTTTGTTGAATGATTCATATGCATGTTATAATTGCGTAATAAGATCGATTGATGTTTGTATGGCTTAATTTAACGTTGCTTTGAGTATTCGTGACATAGGAAATCTATATATGTTTAAGATCAATAATATGACATTAATCGCATGTTCGATGAGATGTTTGGCCATGATTGTTGATGAGACGGTGGTATGACATCCTAATATTAGGCTCCGCGTCTGGACCGGGTATAGGGTGTTACATTTGCACAATAAACTTTAGTTGCAATTATGAATAACAATGTTAAAACTTGCTATTCATTTTTTTTTCTCTGATATATGATTTTCAGTAATGAGGACATTACTTCTCATTAGTGGGGAGAGAGACTATGTCGTAATCTAAAGGGTGTTTCGATAAATTATTTTTGTTGAAAGTTGATTCTTCCATGGAGGTGTTTTAAGCGAAAGGTTGCTTAATATTTAATTTTTTTTTACAATAATGTAGTTCTAGTGTATGCATAAATCCTTATTATTTCAAGTATGTTTATGTTAACTGAATTATGATGTGAATGCAGATCTTAGTGATTATATATAAGGTCAACCATGAAATTTTTAAATTCCTATGAAAAAATTAAGCATGCATGAAGGTTTAAGTCTTTAGAATTGACTTAGTAATTTCCTTGTGGTGGAATTGTATTAGGCATATCAATTTAAAAATGATTTAGGCAAATTTTTGTTTGAATCATTTGAGCTTTTCGAGCCAACCTTATTAAATATTTATCCCTTGAAAACCTATTTTGAGCTGCATGACCTGTTCTTTTTAAAACCTTGCACTAACGAGCCATCCCTTGTTTAAATACTGGTTTTTATTTTTCCACCAAACCTTAGACTCAGTTTGTTTTGGGCATTTTTTGTGTTTAAGTTTGGGGGAGTTAGAGAGCAGTATTAGGTGCTCATTAAAAATGCTCAATGTTGATTTATATGTAGTTGTATGCTCGAGAAGGTACCCTATATTATGCAAGTAATGCAAGTAAAAATTAGTAGTTATCGAAAGGGGTACTAGTGAGCACATACTTTCAAATTGAGAATAAGGGAAGAATTGAGTATTTTAGGGGATGATTGCATTTCGAAGGCTCGAGGTAAGCTGGGTTAACAGTTGATTAGCACAAAATGTCCATCTATTTCCATACCTTGAACCAAGCTATGTTACAACCTTGTTAAATACCTATTGATTTAAATTACTATGTCTACTACATTAGTGGAGAGGAATTATTGAGTTCAACATATGAAAACGTAATTTAAACATTAGGATTGTTGCTTAGCTTAATCAAAGGAAAATTTTGGTTGGGAATAACTGAGTACACATTCATGAGGAGAAGGCATTCGGTTCATAATTTTGTTAGCACTTTAATACTTGAGAGAAATTGGATGATATATGCACCTGAGTTACATATTTGCAAAATTAATTTGAGCATAATTTTTCTGATGCATGACCAAAATGGAGAATTAATTATACTTACTATATTGAACCTATGTGTTTTAACATATATCAAGTGTCATCACTCAGAATGAGCAATTAATTAAGTTTGGGGTGTTTTTAGCTTACAAATTCATACAAGTTAAAGGTGATTGATAACAATTTCTGTTGTAATTATTCTAAATTCTACTGATTGTAAATTGTTATTGGAATAATGCAATTTTTTTTATTTATGTTCTAGAACATGAAGTTTTACCCATGAAGGTGAATGGTGAACTCAAAGGAAAGAAAGAATTGAAATTCACATGCTGATGCTCAATGCCACAACATTGTTGCAGCCTTGGACCAACGAGGTCAAGCTCAGAAATGCACATATTTTGAAACCCCGTTTCAACTATTTTAGATTTCATAATTCCTCTTGACTCAATGCTAGAGTGGACTAATAAGCTAGGATAGCCCAAAAGACCCCAAACCGTCAACTAAGGGAGGAAGAAGCCCAAATCATCTACCTACATGCCCAAATCCATCTCAACCACATGGTGGGAATCAGGCAACCTTCTCAACTACATGGACAAAAAAAAAGCAACCTCCTCCTTGAAATCAAGGAAACTACCACCTACATGGAGGAAATCAAGCATTGACACCAAAAATAGTAAAAAAGGAAGATGAAATTAATGGGTGTTCGCTAGTACAAATAGAGGCAAGATGTTGAGAGTTATACACACACATTTAAGAGCATTCATCTCAGAAGAACCCACTGAAATTGAGAGAGAAATACAATAAGTTGAGAGCAAAAAAGTTAGCAAAGCTTAAGAGTAGTAGTGCTCAAAGTGATGCAAAGAAAGAGGAGGAGGATAATTGTGAGCAGTACCATGAAAAACCACCAGGATCAACTTTCCAGTTTTCTTTCCTTTTGTCTATTACTTTGTTCTATGTTGATAAACATGATTGTAACTTATTTCTTTGTTTTCAATTTAATTATCATGGCCTAAGTTTGTTGATGCTGGAATGATTTTGATTCATTAGCTTTAGTTATTAATGCTTTGCTAAAGAAGTTCTGTGCATTTAGTTGTTCAAGTGAAAAACAATTCCTATGATTCCTTAGCTTTAGTTTTTTTTTTATGGAACCGTATGCTTAATCATCTTTTCACTTGTTGATATTGTAATTTAGAGCACTCTCATTTTAAATTTGAGAACAATGAGTATTTTGCATATCATGTTAAAGTTGCAAGTTTTAATAAGCATTCTTAGATGTTTTGTTTCCTTGAGGACAATCAAAGGCTTAAGTGTGGGGGAATTTGATCTGCCAAAAATTGTTGTGACAAATTAAGCTCTTTTCACTAATTAAGGAGCTTGTATTCAAGTGCTTTTCTTTCTTTTAAGTTCAGTTTTAGAATTATTTAGTTTCAAACTCAAATTGAATAAACTGAGCTTTTAGTGTTGGTGATGCGATCCCAGTTTAGTGGATTAATCCGAGTCGATTAGTTGCCCGATCGTAAACGAAGAAGTATTGTTTGGTTGAGAAGTTTAATAGAGAATAGGTTAAGTTCGGTTTATGGAAATCAAAATTTTGGTTTGAAAAAGAAATGATAGAAGTGTTTAGGTTAGGTTGGGAAGAAATGGTTTAGGCTTGATCGAATTGGTTTCAGTTTAGGTACGAAATGAAATGGACTTGAAATTTGGAAGGTGGATAGGAATTGGTACAAATGAGTTCAAAAAGATCAAGAATGAACCAACGCTAAAGTTCAGTGTTGACCCGAGACTTATAGGACCTTAAAGGTGTTCGAAATGGTAAGTTTGGAACATTGACCTGATACTTAGATAAGTATGAACCAAAGGTATAAAGATGAATGCCACACTCGGTTAAAGGAGTGATAAGTTCGAAAAGAGACTCGGGTAGACGCCACTAGAAGCTAGATAAGTCTTTCGGGTCTCGAACGAAATTTGAGAGAAAGTGACTCACAAATTCGGCAGCAATTCATTAACAAATTGTCAAAAAGTTCCTTTACAAAATGAGATAACAACTATTTATAGGCAAGCTTTAAGCTAGCCGAATAGTCAAATACATACTCAAGAACTAAGAGAATAAAATTCATTTAATTGTCATAGCAAGATTCGGCTAAAGCTCCAATGGACAACTTCTAGATTAAGCAATGAACTTGGAAATTTTGGAAGATGCATGGCAGCAGCTAGGTTCGGCCAATGAGCTTAAATAAGTTCATTCAATGTGCAACTTTTGCTGAAAAGTTACCAGCAATTAAGGAGGTATTGAGTAGTCATCTAAGGTGTGAAAACTCATCTTTGAAGAGTCCTTAAGTGTGAACATACCCAACTGAATGGTCATTGGTGTGAACTCCATGTGTGAACGGTTTTATGTTGTTTTAGGGAATGGATTCAATCAGCTGAAAATTCACTTAAAGAACTATGCATGTATCGCCAAATACATTGAATCCGACGTGAATGCACCTTGCTTAATTACTCTCCCACATTCGGCCAACCTACAAACATAGATGAACCAACTTAAATTAATTCACATTCAGCTGAACATAATTGAAAACATAACTTGGACAATTTAAATACACATAATTAAAAAAAAACTAGACAAGTTTAATTAAGCTAAGACACCAGTAATTCGGTTAGAACAAAAAACATATTAAAAACATGCAATAAGCTTATTAATGAGCTGTAGGATTTAAGAAAAATTAATAATATGCAATAAACAAGCTAACATAAATACTTAAATTTGTCCAGATTTTTTAAACAAATTAAATGCTAACGATTATTGAGCTGATTTAACTAATTTAATTAACTTAATTAATTTATTCTAGCAGCTATAAACATGCATAAATTAAACTAAGCATATTTAAACTTATTGAGCTGAATTTGAGCTTAGTTCAGCTCGCAACAAGGTGCAATGAGAACTCGAAGGGTAGGCCCAAGTCTCCTCGATGTGTTCAGCTAGGGTCTCGCCCCACACTTTGTCTACTAAAGCTGAAAGAGCCTTTTGGAAGTGTTTGGCTTGCGATCAGGTGATAGGACCTCTGGGTAGCTCCATAGGATCCTTGTTCGAGCTAGATGTGACTTGGGGTGTGGCCGTATCATCCTCCCCTCTTCAAAATGATTTGCCCTCAAATCGGAATCTGCATCAAAAGGGGACAAGTCAGACACATTAAAGCTCGCACTTATATTATACTCACCCGGTATATCAAGTCGATAGGAATTTTCGTTGATCTGCTCCAACACTTGAAAGGGTCCATCTCCACGCGGTAATAGCTTTGATCTACGTTGGGTAGGAAATCGTTCCTTTCTCATGTGAACCCAAACCCAATCGTCGGGTTCAAAGACAACTCTTTTTCGGCCCTTGTTCGCCTTTTGTATGTAGCTCTCAGTCCTTGCTTCAATATTGGCCCGAACCTTTTGGTGTAACTCCTTTACATACTCACCCTTTTTCCTAGCATCAGCATGAATAAATCGATCATTAGGTAGAGGCACTAGATCTAAAGGAGTTAAAACGTTAAATCCATAAACTATTTTAAAAGGAGAGTATTTAGTTGCCGAATGAACGAATCAATTATATGCAAATTTGATATGCGGCAAACACTCCTCCCGCGACTTTAAATTTTTCTGAATGATGGCCTGCAACAGAGTAGATAGCACACGATTAACTACTTCCGTTTGACCATCCGTTTGGGGGTGACAAGCGGTTGAGAATAGCAACTTAGTTCCATGCTTCCCGCACAACGATCTCCAAAAATGACTTAAAAATTTGGTGTCTTGATCAGATACAATCGTTCTTGGGATGCCATGTAAATGAACAATTTCCCTAAAGAAAAGAGTAGCAACATGAACAGCATCACCAGTTTTTGTACAAGCTATAAAGTGGGATATTTTTGAAAAACGATCGACAATAACAAAAATAGAGTCTTTTCCCGTTTTAGTTCTAGGCAATCCAAGGAAAAAATCCATGGATATGTCCATCCAAGCTACGTCGGGTATAGGAAGTGTTGTGTACAACCCATGCGGCTTAACCTTAGATTTGGCTTTCTTGCACGTCACATATCGTTCACAGACTCGCTCAACATCCTGCTTTATTCTAAGCCAATTGAAATGCTCTTGGAGCATTGCTAAAGTCTTTCCTAGGCCAAAGTGGCCCATGAGGCCCCCGCTATGCGCCTCATTAACTAATAGGTCCCGGACAGAACTTCGTGAAATGCACAATTTGCCTTCTTTGTAAAGAAATCCATCGTACCTATAAAACTTATCAACAGCAACATTTTCACAAGCAACAAACATTTCTCCAAAGTCATCATCAGTAGCATATAAGTCTTTCAAAAATGTAAACCCAAGTAGTTTAGAATCTAAATATGACAGGAGTGTATACCTTCTCGAAAGAGCATTAGCCACTATGTTATCCTTACCTTTTTTTTATTTGATGACATAGGGAAATGATTCTAAATACTCTACCCATTTAGCGTGGCGTTTATTTAGCTTGTGCTGGCCTTTGATATGTTTTAACGCCTCGTGATCCGAATGGGTCACAAATTCCTTCGGCCACAGGTAATGCTGCCACGTCTCGAGAGCTCAAATGAGAGCGTATATCTCTTTGTCGTAGATTGGGTAGTTCAACGTGACTCTGTGCAGTTTTTCGCTAAAATAAGTGATTGGTTTCCCATCTTGTGTTAACACGGCTCCTATTCCCACACCTGAAGCATCACATTCAATTTCAAATGTTTTAGTGAAATCAAGTAAAGCAAGTAAAGGTGCATTAGTAAGATGTTCTTTAAGTAAAACAAATGTTTTTTCTTGCTCTTCGGTCCATTGAAAGGCCGAATTCTTTTTGATCACAGTCGTCAAAGGTGCGGCTACAGTGCTGAAATTAGGCACGGATCGCCTATAAAAACTCGCCAATCCATGGAAACTTTGGACTTGGCTTATGCTAGTCGGTCTCGGCCACTCTTGGATTGCTTTGATCTTTTCTTGATCTACTTCCAAGCCTCTTGAACTGACCACAAAACCTAGAAAGACAACATTGTCAGAACAAAAAGTGCATTTCTTGATATTAGCATATAAAGTTCCCTTTCTAAGAACTTCCAAAATAGACCTGAGATGCGTGATATGATCTTCCAAAGTTTTTCTATAAATGAGGATATCGTCAAAATACACAACAACAAACTTACCAATGAAAGATCTTAACACGTAATTCATTAACCTCATAAATGTACTAGGTGCTTTGGTTAGGCCAAATGGCATGACCAACCACTCGTACAAACCATGCTTGGTTTTGAAGGCCATCTTCCATTCGTCGCCTTCTCGCATTCGAATTTGGTGGTAACCGCTCTTTAAATCAATTTTCGTGAATAGCTTGGCACCACTTAGTTCATCAAGCATGTCATCTAAGCGAGGTATCGGATGCCGATACTTAATAGTTATTTTTTTCACGGCTCGGCAGTCGACACACATTAGCCATGTGCCATCTTTCTTTGGAACCAACAGGATCGATACGGCACAGGGGCTAAGTAATGCGACCGTGCCCTGCAAAGAACTTAGCTCGAGCAAGGATCCTATTGTTCTTCCTTAAGGAACGATTACGCGAGCTCGGGCTAAACAATTCAAGGAAGCCATTTCAATTTTAGCTCATCAACTTTGGGACGAGATATCGACTGGAAGTGTTGGGTACATTCGTACCAGCTTTACGAACCTTTCGTGCATATTTTTGCAAGCTAAATTTAGCTCCATTTCAACCCCATGAACTCGAATCAGCTCAAATTCAGCTCAGTTTCATTTAGACATTAATATAGTTGCTAGAATAATTATTTGAGTTAGTTAAATTAGTTATACATAGCTCAATTAATAATCGTTGTTTAATTGGTCTAAAATCTATACAAATTTAAGTATGCATGTTAATTGTGTTTTTATTGCATGTTATTAAGTTGTCTTAAATCTTACAGCTTATAAATATGTTTTTGTTATTGCATGTTTTTAATGTGTCTTTTCCTAACCGAATTAATTGTGTCTTAACTTAATTAATTGTGTCTAGTTTTAATTATGTGAATTTAAATTTTCTAGATTATGTTTTAGTTATGTTCAGCTGAATGTGAAATTAATTTAAATTGATTCATCTCTTTTGTAGGTTGGCCGAATGTGGGAGAGTATTTAAGCAAGATGCATTCACCATAGATACAATGAACTTGGCGATACATGCAAGTGAATGTTCAGCTGATTTATTTCTCAACAAAACAGCATAATGCTGTTCACACCAATGACTATTCGGTTGGGCATGTTCACACCTAAAGGACTATTCAAGGCTGACTTTTCACACTTATTTTGGCTATTCACGTTCTCCTTTAATGCTGGTATCTTTTCAGCCAAGAGTTACATTTTAATGAGCTCATTAAGGTCATTGGCCGAACCTAGTTACTGCCATGCACCTATCCAAGTTCTCCAAGTTCATTTGCTTAGTCTAGAAGCTGCCCATTGGACTTCAATCAGCTGAATTTAGCTATAGCAATTCAATGTTTAATTCTAGAATTTTCCAGCTCATTCTAGCTCAATTTACTTAGCTATGAAGAAGACCATTCGACTACCTAGTTGAACACTATAAATAGTTGTTCATTTTCATTGTAAAAGGACTTTTGGCATTATTGTTAATGAATTGCTACCGAATTTGTGAGTCATTTTTCTCTCAAATTTCGTTCGAGACCCGTAAGACTTATCTAGCATCTATTGGCGTCTACCCGAGTCTCTTTTTCAAACTTATCACTCCCTAAACCGAGTGTGGCGTTCAACCTATACCTTTGGTTCATACTTACCTAAGTATCGGGTCAAGGTTCCTATTTTACCAAACTCAACTTCTTAAGGTCCTATAAGTTTCGGGTCAACACACAACTTTTGTGTTGATTCTTTCTTGACCTTTTTGATCCATTTCCGTACCAAAACCTATACCCTTTCGTACTTACACCAAAATTCATTTCATACCAAAACCTATACCATTTCGTACCTATACCAAACCCCATTTCGTACCAAAACCAATACCATTCCCTAGCTAAACCTAAACCATATTCGACCAAATTTAGCCTACTTTCTTTTAAACTTTAAAACCAAGACATACTTTTTCGTTTAACAATCGGGCAACTAAACGACTCAGCTTCATCCACTAAGTCGAGATCACATCATTTGGTATCAGAGCTAGTTAAAACGAGAAGTACGGAAGTCCAAAGTCATCCCAGAATAGGTACGTGAAAAAAATTCAAAAAATTCAAAAAAATTTTGAAAAAAATTCGAAAAAAATTTGAAATTAAAAAAATTATTACGAAATTAATTTAAAAAAATTTGTGAATTAAAAAGAAACTTTAAAAAAAGTGTTCAAACGATTTGTTTTCAAGCTCTGTGAATTGAAAAAAAATTCTTTCTTTTCACGCCACACATCTTAAAAACTATCCTTGTTTCTTTTAGCCTACCCTTTTAACTTAACGTCAATCCTTTGCAACCCTTTTGAAGCCGACCCCTAGTCTACGATAACATCACATCGAGTCTCCTACGAACTCACGAGAGAAAATCGAGTGGAAAAAGGCACGAGTGTGTGAGCGCATTAGAGCGGAGGTAAAAGCCTAAGAAGAGTGCAAACACGAGTGTGTGTGACACTAATTTTTCTTTCCGAGTGAACGTGAGATTTTGTGGTGAGGTTATTATCTTTTAAAATTCCTTCATGTCTAGAAGTCCAGAAAGGAACATGGCCGAAAGGAACGAAAGACAACCTATTCGTAATGTCCCAGATCTTAACTTACAAGCCTTGTTGCGAGAAGTGGAGCGATTATTCGATCGCAAGCTTGAGCCTATACAAGAAAGGCTTGATTTAGTCAAAGAGCGAGGCCGACGAGAGAGACGCCTCAAAGTCCATGAAGAAATCACGGAAGGCAACGAGACCCCGAAGAAGACTTTGATGCCCCTAGTGAGGCTGAAAGTGATCAAGGGTCAAATCTAACCGACCGACGGAGAGGCCAACGACATCAAGGCCAAAGGGAGCGTGGACGTGTCGACAATGATTTAAAGAATATAAAACTTGCCATTCCTCCATTTCAAGGCAAGTCAGATCTCGAAGTGTATTAGGAGTGGGATAAAAAGATAGAACTCGTTTTTTATTGCCACAACTACTCTGAAGCCAAAAAAGTGAAGTTAGCGGCACTCGAATTCTCCGACTACACTATGATTTGGTGGGACCAACTCATCACAAGTCAATGAAGAAATGGCGAGCGACCCATAGCCACTTAGACTGAAATGAAGGCACTTATGCTGAGACGATTCATTCCATCCTACTATCATAGGGAGCTTTACCAGAAACTCCAAAGCCTTTCTCAAGCGTCAAGTGAGTTATAATTGTACAAAAATAACTATGAGTTATAATTTATATTTCTAGATTCCTTAGTGAGCCTACTTTCTGTAGAAAAAAGTGAGACCACCATATGAAAATCATATGATGAGAAAATTGATTTTTAGTGAATAAAGGTCAGAACCGTCAGGCAGTAAAATAGGGGAGAATTTAATGAATAAACTGTACTAATTGGCTAATCCAAAAATTCTGAAAATTTTATGGTAAGATAATATATGAGTGTAGTTTCAAGGAAAATTTACAAATCTAAATTTCAAGTTTCGTAATTCGAGTTATAATTAAATTAGTGACTATTGCGCAGGTGCACAACATTATTGTGAACAGTGAAAGAAATTTTAAAAAAAAAATTTTATGCTCTGAACTGGTAAGTTAAATCAGATAACGCCTCGTGCTCAACTCCGGAAACGGTCTCGGGTAAGGGGTGTTACATTTCCACTCAAATTTCTCTCGTGATTTCGTAAGAGGCTCGAGATGACGCTATCGTAGTCTAGGGGTCGGTTTCAAAGAGGTTTGCAAAGGATTGACGTTAGGTTAAAGGTAGGCTAAAAGAAAAAATGATGGTTTTTAAGAAGTGTGGCGTGAAAAGAAAGAAAAGATGGAAGAAGGTAATCGGGATACAAGATGTAACAATCTTTCTTCAATTCACAGAGTTTGAAAACAAATCGTTTGAACACTTTTTCTCTCTTTTTTTTTAATTCTGATTTTTTTTAATCACGAAATTTTTTTCTTTTAATTGCGTATATTTTTTTTCCTTTTTTTAATTTTGAATTTTTTTCGAATTTTTTTTCACGTACCTATTTCGTGATGACTTTGAACGTCTATACTTCTTGTTTTAGTATCTCTGATACCAAATGATGCGATCTCAGTTTAGTGGATTAATCCGAGTCGATTAGTTGCCCGATCGTAAACGAAAAAGTATTGTTTGGTTGAGAAGTTTAATAGAGAATAGGTTAAGTTCGGTTTATGGAAATAAAAAGTTTGGTTCGAAAAAGAAAGGATAGAAGTATTTAGGTTAGGTTGGGAAGATATGGTTTAGGTTTGGTCGAATTTGTTTCGGTTTAGGTACGAAATGAAATGGACTTGAAATTTGGAAGGTGGATAGGAATTGGTACAAATGAGTTCAAAAAGGTCAAGAATGAACCAACACTAAAGTTGAGTGTTAACCCGAGACTTATAGGACCTTAAAGGTGTTCGAAATGGTAAGTTTGAAACCTTGACCCGATACTTAGATAAGTATGAACCAAAGGTATAAAGATGAACGCCGCACCCGGTTAAAGGAGTGATAAGTTCAAAAAGAGACTCGGGTAGATGCCACTAGAAGCTAGATAAGTCATTCGGGTCTCGAACGAAATTTGAGAGAAAGTGACTCACAAATTCGACAGCAGTTCATTAACAAATTGTCAAAAAGTTCCTTTACAAAATGAGATAACAACTATTTATAGGCAAGATTTAAGCTAGCCGAATAGTCAAATGCATACTTAAGAACTAAGCAAATAAAATTCATTTAACTGTCATAGCAAGATTCGGCTGAATGAGGAGCTCCAATGGACAACTTCTAGATTAAGCAATGAACTTGGAAATTTTGGAAGATGCATGGCAGCAGCTAGGTTCGGCCAATGAGCTTAAATAAGCTCATTCAATGTGCAACTTTTGCTGAAAAGTTACCAACAATTAAGAAGGTATTAAGCAGTCATCTGAGGTGTGAAAACTCAACTTTGAAGAGTCCTTAAGTGTGAACATACCCAACCGAATGGTCATTGGTGTGAACTCCATGTGTGAACGGCTTTATGTTGTTTTGGGGAATGGATTCAATCAACTGAACATTCACTTGAAGAACCATGCATCTATCGCCAAATACATTGAATCTGATGTGCATGCACCTTGCTTAATTACTCTCCCACATTCGGCCAACCTACAAAAATAGATGAACCAACTTAAATTAATTCACATTCAGTTGAACATAATTGAAAACATAACTTGGACAATTTAAATACACATAATTAAAAAAAAAACTAGACAAGTTTAATTAAGCTAAGACACCAGTAATTCGGTTAGAACAAAAAACATATTAAAAACATGCAATAAGCTTATTTATGAGCTGTAGGATTTAAGGTAAATTAATAATATGCAATAAACAAGCTAACATAAATATGTAAATTTCTCCAGTTTTTTAAACAAATTAAATGCTAACGATTATTGAGCTGATTTAACTAATTTAACTAACTTAATTAATTTATTCCAGCAGCTATAAACATGCATAAATTAAATTGAGCTGATTTAAACTTATTGAGCTGAACTTGAGCTTAGTTCAGCTCGCAACAAGGTGCAATGAGAACTCGAAGCTAGATAAATTAACTAAGTTCGAAAAGAGACTCGGGTAGATGCCACTAGAAGCTAGATAAGTCTTTCGGGTCTCGAACGAAATTCGAGAGAAATTGACTCACAAATTTGGCAGCAATTCATTAACAAATTGTCAAAAAGTTCCTTTCCAAAATGAGATAACAACTATTTATAGGCAAGCTTTAAGCTAGCCGAATAGTTAAATGCATACTTAAGAACTAAGCAAATAAAATTCATTTAACTGTTATAGCAAGATTCGACTGAATGAAGAGCTCCAATGGACAACTTCTAGATTAAGCAATGAACTTGGAAATTTTGGAAGATGCATGGCAGCAGCTAGGTTCGGCCAATGAGCTTAAATAAGCTCATTCAATGTGCAACTTTTGCTGAAAAGTTACCCACAATTAAGGAGGTATTGCGCAGTCATCTGAGGTGTGAAAACTCAGCTTTGAAGAGTCCTTAAGTGTGAACATACCCAACCGAATGGTCATTGGTGTAAACTCTATGTGTGAACGGCTTTATGTTGTTTTTGGGAATGGATTCAATAAGTTGAACATTCACTTGAAGAACCATGCATGTATCGCCAAATACATTGAATATGATGTGCATGCACCTTGCTTAATTACTCTCCCACATTCGGCCAACCTACAAAAATAGATGAACCAACTTAAATTAATTCACATTCAGTCGAACATAATTGAAAACATAACTTGGACAATTTAAATACACATAATTAAAAAAAACTAAACAATTTTAATTAAGCTAAGACACCAGTAATTCGGTTAGAACAAAAAACATATTAAAAACATGCAATAAGTTTATTAATGAGCTGTAGGATTTAAGAAAAATTAATAATATGCAATAAACAAGCTAACATAAATACTTAAATTTGTCCAGATTTTTTAAACAAATTAAATGCTAACGATTGTTGAGCTGATTTAACTAATTTAATTAACTTAATTAATTTATTCCAGCAGCTATAAACATGCATAAATTAAACTAAGCATATTTAAACTTATTGAGCTGAATTTGAGCTTAGTTCAGCTCGCAACAAGGTGCAATGAGAACTCGAAGGGTAGGCCCAAGTCTCCTCAATGTGTTCAGCTAGGGTCTCGCCCCACACTTTGTCTACTAAAGTCGAAAGAGCCTTTTTGAAGTGCTTGGCTGGCGATCAAGTGATAGGACCTCAGGGCAGCTCCATAAGATCCTTGTTAGAGCTAGATGTGACTTGGGGCGTGGCCGTATCAGTTGGTTTATGACCTTTTAAGTTGATCCAGGTCTAAGGAAGAACTAACAAGTTGATTGAGTGTACAAGACAACATTTTAAGCCAAGGAGTCACTGAACTACCACTGCTATCGCAACATTCAAGGAGAAAGTCGTTACATTGAAGTAAGCCTTAACACTTAGTCGATTTTCCAACCCAAGACCACAAGGCAAGCTATTGGAGTTGATCTCGTGACATCACATAGGAAAAGTCACGACATTCCATCTGAAGTCTCAAAGACCAAGTATTCTACCAAAAAAGTTACGACATCGACTAAAGGGTGTCGCGACAACGATTCAATGAGGCTAATAATTATGCAAGAGTGTTTTCGTTTGTACAATATTACTTAACTTGTTAAACAGTTTGTAATTGACCTAAATAGGTCGTAATACATTAACAACTGATTTGGGGGTTCTAAATTGGTTTCTTAAGTTCTTTTCATAGAATTAATTAGGGTTTTAGGTAGATTTAGAATTTTCTTTCAAATTTTAAGTACTTTGTGATTCTAAATAGAAATTTATTTTTAATTTTATTTTCAATTACTTTATTCTATTATATTTTTTAACACCAAAGCAATGCTCAATCATCATCCGTAGGTTCAATAATCAAAGCATCAATTGTAGATTTTTGGATTTCTGAGCATTATTTCTTCTCTTTTATTTTATGTTTAATTGAATGTTTGATAACTGGATAGAAATGTTTGCATTTAGAATGGCCATTAACTAAAACTCTAGTAAGGTTTATTGACCAAGGTGGGAGTGATTAGCTTCGATTTAGGGTTTGAAGCTGATTAGTTGGAATAGGTTGAATGAATTTAAACCCCAAAATCGACAAATCTAGGAAGTAACTTAGGTAGATGAGATTAAAAGTGCATTATACTTGGCACCAGTTCAACCTAGTCCTATTTAATTTATCAAGTCAAAAGATAAGTGAGTTAAGTCAATCATTTAATCTAGTTATAGGTTGAAAGGTACTAATTATGTTATTATTACCTAATTAGTAAAAATCCTTGAATCTAAGTTAATCATGAACATGGAAGTTAATCATCTATTTGTCTGCTTAAATTGATTGTGATTTTGGTATTTACATTTTCTATAATTTTGTTTTATTTTGCAATTTATCCATTTAGATTCACCATAATATGATTAGTACATTAGCATCTATATAGACCTTGGTAGTGTGTTTTTCCTTACTGATAGTTTAGTTTAAACAAATCTCCCTTGGGTACGATCCTCAGGATACTTAAGTATTTCATTGTAAATAAAAACTATATTACAATTTGACATATTCGCTTGTAGATACCGCACTATAGTTCTATATCTAACTGCAGTTTTCTAAGCCTTAGTGCACATTGTAACACCCCACACCCAACCCAACCATCAAAACTGGGTATGGAGCATTACAACTTGACTCGTTAGATTACTCCAACACTTCTCTTTAAACACTCAGAAAATTCTGTAGATTCGACTTATGTGGCACCATATTTCACAATTTCTAATCCATATTTATCTGGAAACAAGTTTTAAATTGATACTCCGCCTTGCTCAAAGATTTAAAATATACAAAAATAGCCTACAGTGACTATCTTAATCACTTTCGTAAATCACAGGTAAAAAAAGGCCAATCAATGATACAATTATCTTTCAAATAAATACAAAATATCAATTTAATAAAAATGGTGGTTCAGCAAGGAATGACATCTAAAAAATGTCTTAATAAACCCTATCGAATACATGTTAACCATAAAATAAGAAAGCTCACAGATGGTCGCAAGTATGGTGGATTCCCTTTAACACTTCACTCAATCTAAGAACCTGAAAGAAAGAGGGAAAACGGAGTAAGTTCATAAGAACTTAGTGAGTTCCTAGAAAGATTTATCTTAATGAATAATAGCAGAAGTTAAGGAATAGGAACTTAGGCTGACAACTGACTCGCCATATTTGGCAACTACATCCCTCTAATCCACAAGACATCTGGCAAATCCTACCTCGACTCACTCCGTCCATTAGCGTATTTCACAGGTTTACATTTTCATGCATGAAAATTGCGGGCATATCTGCTCCGTGGGCTTGTTACTTATGTGGTCTAACCCATTTATGATAATAGGTTTACTGTTTATACTTTTCATGCAACATGTATCAACTCATGCGCCTTTTTCTTTTTCTCTCATACTCCCTTCCTTGTGCTAGCTTTTGACCCCGGTTCCTGAAGAACACATCATTTCTTGGACTTCATAACCTCTCATCTGCCATACATAAACATTCCCTCTGTATCATCCTCACTCCCTTCCTTGTTTTAGACACATAAGTGTTCCCCCACAAGGTAGGGTTTTCACTAATCACGATTTGCATCTATGTGTCATACCGGAGGTGAAAAATTCGTCTTGGATCTTCAATATCAATGTACATATCATTCCACTGATACCTCCTTACTACAATATGGATATGGATCTTATTCACCAAGGAAGGAGTTTTCATACTTTATATATATCTGGTCATTAAGTCATTTTTATTGTGTTTGACAATGCATGCAACTGGGTGTGGGAACATATTTCTCTAAACACAAAAACTAGTGACAATGGACGGTATCACTTACCTGGCTGAACGAAGAAAACTATTAGTTGAAATAACACAGATTATGACTCTAGATACGAAAGAACTCACTAGAATACTTTACTTTAGATCTTTATCTACTCTACTGGTTCCTTGCCTTTTGTACTAGGGCCTTCTCCCATGTCTTTAGCTAAACAATGAAACAACTCTTTTAATGATCAAGAACTACCAACATGCTCTGACATATCAAGAACCTATAGTCATGCAACCAGTTTTTGGGTAAAATTTTTTGTCATACCAAGAACTCAAAATATACTACCACATTTCTTATGTTAGCATCTATCTACCTATCTGGTAAAACTTAAAGAAAGGTTTAAGAATTTACCAGTAGACAACTATCGTACAAGCTTTCCTAAGCTTTAACAGTTAACACCTTCGTTAGCAAGGAAGAACTCTTTTGGTTTCTTCGATGATAACAAAGTCAAGTGGAATGGATGATTCAGAAGTCTTCTCACAAGTACTACTCTATCCTATTTATACCTAACTCATGGACAAATCCTATTCAGGATCATCTCCAATCATTACTTGCTTTTGCATTTTTCCATTAATTAATCACATCCTACGAGGCCCTCCAAGTGTCCTAATTACCAACATGTTGCCTCCACTAGGACGTTAAATGACTTAGTCGTGTCCCACGAGCCATTTTACTTACTCTAGCCACTATGTTAAAACACGGGTAGCGATATTATTAGCGAAAATCTCCACCTAACAAGATCTCTGCCTTAATCTCTACCTCGCCATTACTCGTCATTATACCCCGTCACATTGGCGAAGTTCTACGAAGTAGTTTTCCATACAGTCACCAACCTTCATTGGGCTAAGTCCAGTAACCTAGACGTCCTTTACTGGCATAGTCTTCCCAATCCAACTTGGTTCGCCAAATCAATGTGTTACACACACATGCCAGGGCACGATCACCTCCAAAATCAATTCGAGCTTGTATCTAAAAGAATTCGTGCTTGAAAAAATCCTAGTCTGAAAGGGCCCGAGCCTAAGAAAATCTGAGAACATAACAAATCCAAGCTTGAGAAAATCCAAGTCTAAGAAAGCCTGAGTCCAAACTGATCTAAGCTCAAAAATTTTGAGTTCGAAGTAAGCCCAACCCGAACCCACTCAAACCTGCTCGTTTTCCAACTCACCTCATGAACTAATATGGCATATCCCTTTCAAGTATAGTATAACTTAATGATAATTAATTTCATCACTTTTAAGACATGGGAGTTTACTTGTATTCACTATTTAATTATTCAATATTTATTATATAATTATTATCTATTATTTAAACTTTGAGTTGAGATAAATAAGATTATTGCAGGTACTTACCTTTTGGTTGCTCTAAACACAAAGCTATGCTTCCATAAACTTGAATCCTACTCCCATCAAGCTTGAAATTTAATTTTTCATCATTTTACCATTTACCATATACAAAAATATAATCCAAAACTTAGCATATATTTTTTTCTAAACTTTCTCAAAACAACTAAATTCAATTAGTTATGATAGTGAAAACCATTATTATTTACCTTTTTGAATATTTCTCTCTCAAGCTTCAAGTTCTCTCACTAAAACCATATAGCGCCTAGGAAAATGATGGGAATGATGGTGGAATCCATGCAACAAGGTTGATTTTTAAGTGATTTCAACTAAATTTAAGGTTGAGTGTTGAGCTTCTAGAAAAATCTCAAGAAAAAACATGAAAAATGAAGAAAAAGAGAGGACCTCCTTAGGGAAGAAGGTTTGGTCAGCAACATCAAGGAGAGCTTATGAGGGATTCATTTTTCTTCTCTTTATTTTAAAAATCATATAAATGGGCCCCAAGCCCACATACGATAATTTTAAGCCCAAGCTCATTAATTGAAGCCCAATCTCCATATAATATGACCCAATGGTACCAATAAATTCAATATATCAAATACATTATTCAAATAATATTTTCATAATGAAATGCTTGAAAAATGATCAAATTACCCTTTTTATGTCAAAATTACCATTTTACCTCATTTTGACTATTTGTACAATTTCTTCTTCATAATAGGAAATTATCATTCGAAATCTCAAAATTCACATATAATATTTAATACACATCCATAGATGATAAAATTACATATTTTCCCTTTCTCTTAGTAAAATTGAGAAATTTACAATGTTACTTCATAATCTTTTCAGTTTAGTCCCCAAAGTGGTTTTCACCATACCAATTCATATTTCAATTATCCTCATGTCAAATAGGAAATAAAAATCTTATTTTCCTTCGGTCAAATTTGCATTATAGTCCTCAAACTTTTCAAACTTTTACAAATTAGTCCTTTTATCACCTTTTCATTTCTAAAATTCTTTTAATTTATTATCATATCCAAAATCACTTTGTTTTCATAGTAATTATTTTATCTGGTAAATTTTCCAATTTTCTTGAACATTCACTATATCCATTATCGGAATAGTGCCACATGTCTGGTCAGAAATTTTGGGATGTTACAATTTGCAATATAGTCCTATTTGTCACATTTTACTCGTTTTCCAAATTTCCTCAATTTCTTATGATCAATCCTGGAATACTTCCACATACTATATTGAAGTTTAGGGCATTGCAAAACCCATTTTTCTCCCTAATCTAGCCACCCAAACAGTTGACTCTTCAATCTATCCTAAATAGAGTGAACCGACTAATTCCGCAACCAATCAATTTTCACCCAACAAATCTAAACTTAACAAAAAAAAATTAAAAATTATTCAAAAGTTTAAAGACTCAAATTAACTTAATTCAACTTAATGAAATTTGGTACGCAAAATTGATAAACCTATTTTAGCCCATTGAGATAAAGTATTTATAAACAGTTGTGCCGAGATCCAGCCCCGGAGCAAGTAGGCAGATCCCATGGACATATTTAAGTTAAAAGGTAGAATGCCCCCAAGATTATGAGTTAACTACAATAATGCCACAACGGCATGAAGAGTTTATGGCGGGAAGAGTTTGTTAGGAGTGAAGGTGGCAGTTAGTACCATTATTGTTATTATTCGATAAAATAACCGATTGCTATTCGTCTTTCTTTCTCTAATGATTCTTCAGTAATGATTAAACACTCCCTCTTCTTTCTCTTTCTTCTGCTTCCCATTTCCGCTTTTTCTGCCAATCATCACCGCCGGCGTCGTCCACCGCCATCACCACCTTCTCCTCCTCCGTTGCATCAGCATCAACTTAATAACATAATCGACGCTCTCGTTGGTGCTGGAGACTTCAATAACTGGGCAAACATGCTTTCCGCCTCCCATTTCTTCATGCTTCCACTTTCAGCTACCCTTTTCGTCCCTTCCGATGATTCCGTTTTCCCATTTCCTGTCCCTGTTCCAACTTCTTCCACCACCGCCGCCGCTGCCTCCGCCACCGCCTTTGACCCTCTCATCATCCCTTACCACATCGTCCCGCAACGCCTCACTTTCTCTCAACTCACCCTCTTCAAGCCTTTCTCTCGCTTACCGACTTTGCTTCCTTCCAAAACCCTCCTCATAACCAACTCTTCCCACTCCAACTTCACTCTTGATGCCTCTCAGATTTCCCACCCGGATCTTTACCTCACATCAGCCATTGCTGTCCACGGCATTGCCTCGCTCCTCAACTACACTGTCTACGGTGGTGACCCTGGCCTTGTTCATGGCCTTGCGCCAGCGCTTCCGCCGCCGCCGCCTCCACCAGCAATGTTTCAGCCGCTGGGGGACGCGATGGGTGATAGGCGGAGATCGGATGCTGGTTGCTTGTTTGGGGAGTTTGCATTTGTCTTGCTGCTGATTCCTTGGTTGGTTTGGTGCATCAAGATTTATGGGAATCCTCTTGGCCTCTGATGGGGTTCTTAACTCTTGTAATTGTGCTTTAATCACTGTGCTTTTGATATAACAAACAACAGTATTTTCCCTTTGTATTCTCTTAGATTGGGGTGCTTTATTTTTTTTTCTTTATGGTTTGTTTGTTTTCGTACATTCCTCGTGTAATGTGATTCGAGAGAAAATTGGATTCTGTTCTTTGTGTGATAATGAAATGAAGAATAATTCGAGATTTTGTTTAAAAATAAACGCTCTGCAAATGTTTCTCTGATCAGTCTCCTCCTTCATCAATGAATCATGATATCTTATATGATTGCAGTGCCAAAAAACCAAAACTGATGAGCTAATGATTTAGTGGAAAGAGTGAGCCTGACTGAAGAATCTGGAACTTAACTGTGGGAAAATGCATATGTGGCACACGCACGTTGCCAATGCTTGTGCCTGACTCAAGCATATTGATTATGGGGATTTTGATGAAAATATGATCCTGCCTGTGCCTGTTAATTGAAAATCAAGGCAAAAGAACTCACTTAGAATGAATTTTATCCTTGGCTTTCGAAAGCTGTTTATGCATGAACCATCTTGGAGTTGGATTAATCTACATGATTTTTTCTGGTAGAAAGTTGAGGTGAAAGTAATAAAATTAAGATGATTAATTTTCTTTGGCCATTAGATGATTAAAATTAGACTTGAGTCGTTACAACTTTTAAGTTTGCTTTTATCATGTAACAAGCCATAAACCACGAAATTATACTGGGAATGGTATAAATTAAGTTTTATAAACGCACTTAACAGTTTTACATCAAAATATGTATCTTTAGGTATATACATTCTTTCAGAAGGTATGTTTTCATAACAAAATACATTTTATAGAAATTTATGTTTCTTCATTTAGAATTTTTAGGAAAGTTATGCCAGATACAACTTTTAATAATATAAATTTTATATTTATTTTGAAAATAAAAATAAAAATTATAAAAATATTATTACACCACATTAAGCCTTGGTGTCTATCTTTTGTCTACATATACAAATTACTAATAAGCATCTAACTAAGTTACTTTAGCGATGTGAGATTACTAACATTGCAAATTACTAATATTTTCTCGTAACGTCCCAAAATCAATGAAAATTATTATGAATGTGAGAATGTAACAAAAAGACTAAATTACAAATTATAAAAAGTTGTAAGACTAAAATACAAATTTGACCAAAAGAGAAATATAAATTATTGTCATTTATTATTTTTCATCGAAACAATTTGTGTGATGAAAATCATGTGAGATTTGGTGCCCTAAGTGTAATATTTTTGTATATGTACACTTGTATTTTTTGAACAAATTGGTGTAATAATGTTATCCATAAAATACATTAATACCCTTTGTATATTGTTCTCAATGGTTTTTGCACGCAAAGCAAAATGGAAGTAAATATTGGCTCACTGGTTATCTAATGTTTAACTAATATTAAGCATATGAATATAAAAATGTCCTTAGACTAATTAGAAATGAGCAAACCGATTGAACGACTAGTATGTCGTCCATCAAGTCCAATTGCGGAGATGTTTTGTCTTAAGCATTGGAGTAGATGACTCCCAGAAGATAGAGATATAGATTTGATTAACTAGACTAATAATACATCGAACAAGACCCAAGTAAAATAGATCTTGAATTCATTTATAGATTTATTCACTTATGACATTCATAGTGTGACATACCTTAATCTTGAGTGGATGATGGACTATGTATGCATGACTTGTATACTTTGATGTAAGTAAAAGCCTAAGATCAAATAAATAAGGAACTAAAAGCTGGTATGTTGGACTATGGATGCAATATGTAGCATCATTCACAATAGTGGAATTCATAGCCTAAGAAAAGGGTAAATGATATGGGTAAATGATATCTTCTCATTAGCATTACATGATAGATGAAAAGTAACCGTGGTCATGGGTCATTTGTATTTGTGATAAATGACTTGATTACTATTAGATATATAAAATCAAATGAACATAAATAGATGAAAATGATAAAGTTAGAGACATGTGTTACATTAGGAAATCAATGTAACACCTTAAACTTGATCCAATCATCGGGTCCGAACTACAGTGTGTCACATTCAATACCGAAGCAACTATTATCAAATCACAATTTAAATATACAAGTTAATGATAAAATCAAACAAATATACATTTAACATGAAATACAATCATTTTTGGGCTTTATACGAGCTTACGAAAGCTCTACAGCCAAACTGAGGTCGAATTACGACTAAAATGAAAATTTTCAAAATTTAGGGTTGATGCCGAGACGTGAGGGGGTTCCCCGTCACGACGTGACATACTAACATGGAAAATGGCCTCCTCACTGTGGCAATAAAGTTCCTCATCACACAGTGATCTGGAGCTCAAATCTCGTTGTGACGACATACGTATGACGTCGCAACGTCACATACTTCCATTCAAACAACTTGCAGTTCAATAACACAACTATGCATACCTATTTCTTTCTTATTTTTGACCAAATGAACAAAGGATAGAGGTTTTAAAATATGTTATAACACTTTCAGTTCTTAAGAATATCATACACAAACCATCTACTACCTCTAAATTCTTCATCATTCACACCAACTTACCTATTACTCATGATATACAAGATGTAATCCTAAACATAGTCATTCATCACTTCATATTTATATTGGCCTTTGACAAAACATTCCTTAAACATACCAAAGTAAATCTAAGTTTCAACCATCTATTAGGGTCATATAAACATTTCAATTAAGGCACCATCACATATATCACACATTTATCAAACTATGAAAATTATAATTTGCAAATACTTTTATACATATACATATCAACCATATATATATTACTATTATAATGTAAAATGTAACATTTGATTATAACATCATTCAACTGCCACAAAACCTAACCTATTAGGTACATGCCAAATATAAACAAAAGTTGGAAACAAACAAACTTTGCTGAGTCTGGGAGAATTACTTGGATGCTGAAGTCAATTCACGAGACCTTTACTTGAAACCTAGCCTGCATACAAAAATAAATCATAGGCTAAGTAACATAACTCAATAGTCTATCTATAAAATAAAGTAACATAATAGAGATAATACAAACTAACATTTAAGTTGTAGCCTCATCATTTGGTATTCAATCCTTATCCATAAGCCCAAGTTCATGTTACCTTCTCAACACAATCTCATGCTTACAAGCTCATTCATATTTCGGGTAATGTTTAGCTTGTTATCAATTCAACTTAGGAAATTATGAAATAAAGATATAATGTATCTAGGAATACTTTTCGTGCAAGTAACACCTTTCCTGATTCAAGTAGGGTATCCTAAGAATTCTAGGACACTTAGGTCTATAAATATGACCCTTATTCCATGAGAATTCTCTAATAATATATTTTGTCATCAAGTCTCTGTTCTGAACTCAGTTCGTAGCACCAAGGGTAAGTCTCTATCCTGTTAGGTTTGATTGTCTAGAAAGTTCACTTACATATGTGAATTCTGTAAGTCCTGTCTATTTAAGTAATTTGTGTGTTTATGTATGTTGCGAACCAACCGGACCATCTACCAACAAGGGTTGAAGCAAAGCCAAGCTTGTTTAAGTTTTTTAATTTTTGGTGAGTGATCTGGATCGTCATAAGTGTAACACCACTAACCCATTTTTATCGTCAAATTAGGGTTACGGAGCATTACTGTACAATTGGGAAAATTTGAACATTATATCATTCAATAATTCAATCACATCATAAACCATTCATATACATGCACATTGTTCCTAAATCGAGCCCTTGAGGCCCTAAGAATAGCTTAGAAGCAATTCAGGACCAATTTGAAACAAATCAGAAAATTTAGGAAAAAATTACAAAAATTGGGAAACAAGGGTCACATGCCTATGTGGCCGGGTCGTGTGCCTCACATGGCTGAGACACAAGCCTGTGTCTCAGGCTATGTAACTTTTGAACTAGGGACACACGGGCGTGTCCTAGCCCGTGTAACTCTCCGAGTAGGGTCACACGACCGTGTGACACGCCCGTGTGCAAGGCTGTGTAACTCTCGAAGTTTCCCCACACGCCCGTGTGCCAGGTTGTGTGTTGGGACGTGTAACTTATTGACTTGGAACCTTAAGAAATTCGTAGATGACACACAGTCATGTCACCAAGTCGTGTGCCTTACACGGCTGAGTCACACGTCCGTGTCTCAAGCCGTGTGAACCTGAATTTCACCCAAATCAAGCCATTTCATAACCCAACCATGCATGAACATTTTACTCATTTGTGCACACTTTAAAGGAACCTAAACATCATCCAAACATACATGAAAATGTCATTTCAAGACCCTAGTTCAACTAACCAATATGTCATTCAAAGGCACCATAATTATATTCAAACACCATTTACCAAAACATACCACATTTATCAATTTCAAGCCATTACAAGTATACCATAACATCATACATTTCAACTGCCCTAATGTAGCCAACAAGACTTTACTTAACAAGCTTTGTAAGTTCATCAATTAACATCATCTTCAAATACCTAGGCATGCTAAATCAACCATTTTATATATCAATAAACCAATGACACAAAAGACTAATACATGTTAACATTGCCATTTCCATACATGATAACCTAGCTCAAATATGAACTAAATCATATCACAAGTACTCATTTTCAAGTCATCATCGAAAAGCCAAGAGAACTGTATAAACAAGAACTTTAAAGCTACCAAAATAACCTAACTTGGTAAGGCATCAAAGTGAATCAAATCAACATAGCTTTCCAAAGCTTATGCATGCCAAGACATAATTAACACATACACCATAATTCCATTACAAATCACCCTATACATGCCATTATAAACCTTAGCCAAATTACTTAAAAAACTACCGAATTGTCCATTGGATAGTGTGATAGATCTCTGACCAACTTCCAACCGATTGAGCTTTTGATAATCTATAAAACAAAGGAAAATAACTATGTAAGCAATGAATGCTTAGTAAGCTTATATAAACTTAAAACATAACCTACCATTTCCATGACAAAATTTATAGAATAAATACAAATTGTTATCAATGCCATAAGCTTAGTAGAAGCCTATATATAACACATTGAAACTCACAAGTTAGTATACTTGTTCATGATACATAAGTAATCAACCGTGTATAAACATAACAGTTAATTCAGCATCGTTACCATACAATCCTGATTCATTCCATTTGCTTACTTACTATTTCCAATACTTTGAGTTTAATATAAGCCTATTCAAGCATCATCAAGCTCACATGTTAGTAGATTTATTGACAATCATATAAACTCATTTATAACATAAATAAATTTCATAAGATTCATTACATAAGCATAAACCTTTTCATATAGTTATGAACCTTTCCATTAAGTCACTTACCGTTCCATTCCTTTTTTTACCCGTTGAACCATCTAGAATTACAACGAATACTCAAGAAAACTCACACCAAGTGTACCTTTACATATAACCGTAACCTTTCCTTTACATCAATGCTCGTACAAGCTGTGAAATGAACCTGCTGACATGAGTTGTGGGTCAGAATGTAGCTACACGATACTGCTTATACGAGCTGTGGAGAATTTGCAACAAATGCAGGACCTCAACCATCGGTAGGACATTCAAGACCAGCACCCAAAACATGAAATCCCTAATGACATGTCATTTGTATCCTAAGAATTCCTAAGGTTCAACCAGGACTTAATATTCATTATTTCGTCATAATGTGGATAGATTCACATATATATTGATTCATTTACACTAAAAATAACATGATAAACATTCAATTTAAACAACATTTAGGTGATTTACAGTTCATATGAACTTACCTCACTAAATTGCAGCAATGACTAGGTACAAGGGATATTTGGTAATTTTCTCTTCTCCTCGATTTTTCACTCGTTCTTGATCTAAAATAATAATTCCATTCAATTCACTAATTCAAAAAACAAAACCAATTCATTTTATGCAATTAAGTCCTTTTTGACATTTTTACAAAATTGCCCCTAATATTTTACTTGTATGCAATTTAGTCCCCAATCCCCAATCTTGTAATTTAACCAAATTTAACTAAAATCAAACTCAATCTAATAGTATAGCACTTCACTATAGCCCATATTTGTTGTTATTAACATCAAGTCCTTGTGCTTTTACTATTTCTCACATTTTAGTCCTTAAACATTAAAATTACCAAAATTATCTTACAAAATTGTCCTATTAAACTATCAAGAGTACTTAAGTGGTAATTAAACCAATACATAAAGAATAGTGGATGAAAATTTGATTGTTTTACTTATTTATGTAATAAAATGTTAATAAAATAATAATTAAAAAAATCTCATTAATATTAAAATGGGGTTTTAGTAAGAAAAAGAAGAATATTAAAAAAAAGAGAGTCTTCTTCAACCTGGATTTTTTTCGAAAGAGGGGACATTTAAAAAAAATTCAGCTTGTTTTTCTGGCTACAATTCAATTAGAGAGGGAGAAGAGAATTGTTGCATGTTAAATTTTGTGCTCGTTTAGGAGTTGATTTGTAATAGCCCATTTTCAGTGAAATCAAAACAGTGATTTTGGAACCACAAATCTGACAATTAAATTATTATTTTATTCTTATTTTAATGTCTATGGGATGTTAGTAAGGTCTTATTAAAATTTCGTTAATCAATTTTGACGTTTGCATGCTTAATTATGTAAAAAGGACTAAATCGTAAAAGGTGCAAAAGTAGAGTTTTATTAGTAAAAAGGGGAAAATGGCTATGAAACTTAAGTTTAAGTAGACTTAGATTATAATTATACCATTCATAATGTTAGTGGACAAATATGGGCATGAATTAGATGTTTTATTTAGTTAATTAATAAGGTTATTAAGGTAATTTAATAATTAAATAAAGAAAAATAACATAAAATAAAAGTATCATCTTCTTTAGTTCATGTTTCCACATAAAATAAAGAAGGAAAACCTCCATTTTTCACCCTGAAGGTTCGACTATGTTTAAGTATTGCATGTAAGTGATTTTTGAGCTTGTTTTTAATGATTTCTATGTTTTTGAAGTCGTTGTAGCTTAATTTAGCTTACCCGAGGATCAATTTGTAAAACTGTTAAAGATTTAGGGTTTTGAAATGAATGTTCTTGCATGATTCTTGATGTTTAATGAAAAATTATGAGGCCTTGTTGATAAATAAATAAGTTTTGTAAAGTGATTTTTGATGAAAATTGTATTTAGGGACTTATTTGTAAAAATGATAAAATTTCAAGTTAAATTTATGAAATGATGGTTTTTATGAGTTGATATAGGTCCCTAGAGAAATCGGTTAGCTTGAGAAAAGGATAAAAATGCTTAGATTTAAATTTATGAGCTTAAGGACTAAATTGTGAAAAGTTAAAATATTAGGGATAAATTTGTAATTTTGCAAAAATATATGGGCTGAATTGAATAATAGAAGTATTAAATGGATTGAATTTGTCTATTTAGATCAAGATAGACCTCGTACGAATTTAGATCGGGGAATAGCTAAAGCCTCAGACAAGTCGATCATGTTCCTACGCCCTATTTGTCGAGGTAAGTTCGTACGAATAAATATTGTTTTAATGTTATTATCAATTATATGTTAATATGTTAGTTTTTATGTAATTGAATGATGAATATCCGATAATACCATGACGGTTATCGAGTCTCGGTTGAACCTTAGGAATTCGTAAGATACAAATGACATGTCATTAGGATTTTCATGTTTCGAGTGCTGGTCTTGAATGTCCTATTGATGGCTGAGGTCTTGCACTTGTTGCGGATACTCCACAGCTCATGTGAGCAACAGCGTGTAGCTTACATTCTGACCCACAACTCGTGTGAACAATGATATAAAGGAAAGGTTACAATTATATGTTTAAGCACACTTCGTGTGAGCTTTCTCAAGTATCCGATGATATTCTAAATGGTTCAACGGGCATGAAAAAGAAAGGAATGGTAGGTGTTCAAGTGAATTCTATCATGTATTCATGGAAAGGAAATGATGATTTCAAATGAAGTATGTTCATGTAAAAATGGCTTACCTTATGTATAATTCAAGTGAATTATGTTTGAATGCACTAACATGTGTTGATGATGGTGTTTAGTCTTGTGCCAAGCTCGTGGTTGGATTACATTATGCTTATTCTTAATGTTTTGTATTGAAATGGTAAGTTATGTTCCTTGTTTTACGAACTTACTAAGCATTATGTGCTTACGTAGTTTTCTTTCCCAGGTTTTATAGATAATCAGAAGCTCGATCAGTTTGGAAGCTCATTGGAGATCTATCACACTATCCAACATAAATTTCGATAGTTTTTGATGTTTTGGCTAAGGTTATAATGGCATGTATAGGTGAACTTGTATTGGTATCTAGTTGCTGATTTTGGCATGTATAAGTTGTTTTGGTACCATTTGATGTTGGTTGAATTGTGTCATTTTGGTACTTGTGATGCATGAATGGTATGGCTTAAATGGTAAGTTTATGTTAAAGTACCAATGGTCAAGATATAGTATGTTTTGAGATGGTATTGAACTAGATGTGTATGAATGAAATGTGGTCAAGTATATATATATATGTTTAGGTAAGTTTGTATGTTTGTATTTGAGGTTCCTTGTATGGCATATTTGTTGAATGATCTTGGACTATTGAATTGGTCATTTCATGTAAGTTATGGTCAAGTTTTGATGCCTTGATTAGGTGTATTCAAGACCTTTAGGTGATTGCTTGATGTGGTGATGGAAATGGCTTGTTTTCGGGAAAATTCATGTCCACACGGCCTGAGACACGGGCATGTGACTTGGCGACACGACCGTGTGTCTCTTGTAGGTTTTAATGCATGAAGTCAGGCAGTTACACGGCCTAGCACACAGCCTGGCACACGAGCGTGTGACTTGCCGTGTGACCCTACTTAGAGAGTTACACTGGTGAGGACACGGGCTGAGACACGGGCATGTGTTCCTCTTTTGATTGTTACACAGCCAATAGCACAGACGTGTATCTCAGCCGTGTGAGGCACAGGGTCTGGCCACACAGTCGTGTGACCCTTATAGTTAGACTTTTCTAACTTTTTCTTGAACTTTCCAAATGCTTCCAATATAGCCTTGAATTGTTTCTAATGTATTTTTAAGGCCTCGGGGGCTCGATTTAGGGACGATATATTTGTGAATGAATGGTTTTTGTTATGTTTATATTAATGTATGAAGTGTATGTTGTAATGTTTTGTTTGTACGGTAATGCTCTGTAACCCTAATCCGGGGACAAATAAGGGTTAGAGGTGTTACATGATTTTCCTCAAGAAACTTTCAGAAAAGTGGGAAGGAGAAGGCACAACAATTGGGGAAGAGATCTTACTCAAGGTTATGCTCGACTTCGGGTTTCTGTGAGTGCTCTATACATTTTTCTTTCTTGATTGCTTTGTTACACTTTCATGCCGGTATGAATGTATAAATCCAAGGAAAATTTTGGTGGAATGCATGTTGTCGAGGGAGCTGTTTATGCATGCATTTGTTTAAGCAGGCTATTAAATTTCTTTGCCAGAAGAAGGTGGTTTGTTGGTGCTGATCTATGTTATCCCCAAGTTTTTTTTATGACTGTTGTTTAATTGAACATAAATAAATGAGGTCTGAATAATTGGAATTAAGTGGTTTAAATGTCAATTTATGATGTCCAGAAAGGATGTGAATTTATGATGTCTGGAATTTGCTATTTAAAGTCTCTAAATGCTGAAATTTACAAAGTCTGTAGGCCGTAATTTAGGACGGTTAAATGATGCCAATCATGATGTTGAGAGGTAAAGATTGAAGATGCCCAAAAGCCATAACTTTAGTTTGTCTAAATGAGCTTGAAATTTATTTAATACACAATATTATGAGTGTTTGTTGCTGTCTAGAGCAAGACAAAAATTAATAGTAAAATTGTTGATTAATGCCCTCTTTTGTGGACTCATTATTATTGTCCATGTAAGAGTAATTAAATATGGGTTCCAATTAAAATTAAAATGTAATGTTGCACTTGTGTACAATACTGACCAATTTAAAGAGAAATTAAAAGTGCTTGGCAAGTAAAAAGTTTAATTATGTTAGTTGCATGTTTGTTGCTCGAGCCAGACCTTTTATATGTGAGAATTGAAGTAAATTTAATAAAACTTCCCAAACTAGTGAAGGAGGACCAAATTTGAAGAGGTAGTGGAAATTGTGGAGAATTGAATATGTTTAAATTTGTTGAGTAGTTGAACTGCTACATGCTGAAATATGGAGAAATTATTGGAGGTTAAAGGCCAACTTTGGCCACTGTACCCAAATTCTAGACTTCAGTATTTAATTTCCATGTTTAAAGACTTGTAAACTTGCTGGAAATTTGGAGTGTTAGATGTTGTATTTTATGTTGCCGAGTGCTGAAATTTGAGGCATTTAAATGCTGCAAATTATGAGGTTTGGAAGTTGGAAATTGAGGCAATTAGATGCTGCAACTTACCATGTCTGAAAGCTGAAATTTGATGTGCTAATAATATGCTGTAAATATTAATGCTTTAGGTTGAAATTAAAAAAAATATAATAGCTACAACTATGATGTTCGAATGTTGTAATTAGACTAAATATTAATGTCGTAAGCTAAAATTAAAAGAGGTAGTAGCTATAATTGAGATGTTATGCTGTTTCATCTAAATTAAAATGTAAGTAATTAGGTTGTCTTAAACACTATCTCAAGGGGATTAATTATTTTATATTAAACTGTCTTTACAATGAAATTGTGATATCTTAACGACAAGTTGAAAGGAATTTATACCTATAATTTATTGTGCTTTGGTGTTGGGATTAAAATGTATAACTTTGGGATTGATATTGATTATGTGTCATTATTACGTAAATTGAGTTTAATTGTATGTCCGGTTGAATAATTCTATGTAATTTGGTTGGACTAACATTTATATCAGTTTAAATTTATGTCCCAAGCTAGTAAATTTCATTTTATATGGTTAGAATTAATATATGCTATAATCGAAGTTTAGTTGTGATCCAAAAATTGGACAATTTCATATTATTCGGTTGGACTAAATAAATGATTTGGTTTAAATTTAGTTGTTATTCAAGAGCTGGAGTATTTCATGTTATTCAATGGTGGCGAAGTACATTATAATGACCTGAATTTCTTGAAAAGAAAGGAAAGACAAAACTGTGGACGAATGGCTCGAAATGTTAGGTACTTAGCGATTCGATTATTGATTCAGCATCTAGAAGAAATCGCAAACTCAAGTGTTGAGATGATTTTTTTTGTCTCGACGTGTATTTAGGATGTCAAGTGGTTATGTTACGAATTGTGAGTATTTTGTTAGCATTTTGGAAATTATGAATATAAATATATACGTATGTGTTGGGGATAATCATGTTATTATTATCTTGTTAGGCAGCTTGGGTTATAAGCTTGATGATTTAATAGTTGGGAAAATGGTATGCTATGGAATATATTTTTGTATATGCTCTTATACACTTGAATTCTTAATAGGTTGGTTTGAAATTTTTGCAAGCTTAATAAAATCCCACAAAATTGATGAATTGCATGTTGTATTTGATTATATATGAATAAAGTGATATTTAATTGATATTTGGACTATGAAACGACATCGAATGTTTTGTAATTGCTTGTAGCACTTTATAGCTCGGGTTCGACGATCATACCGGGTATGTGTTACATTTAGTATATTTATGCAATTTAGTCCCTAAGCCCCAATCTTGCAATTTAACTAAATTTAACTAAAATCAAACTCAACCGAATAGTATAACACTTCACTACAGCCCATGTTTACTGTTATTTAACATCAAGTCCTTGTATTTTTACTATTTCTCATATTTTAGTCCTTAAACAATAAAATTACCAAAATTACCTTACAAAATTATCCTATTAAACTATCAAGCTTATAAATTTGTCATAAAACTTCAAAAACATCACCAAATCATTAATAGAAAAATTCAAAACATTTAACAATTTTACAAATTAGTTCATAAGTTAGCTAAATTAAGCTACAAGGATTTCAAAAACATAAAAAAAATACTAAAAATGGGCTAAATTAACATACCCATGCAAAGCTTGGAAGCTTGTCCAAATATCTCATTAGTTCATCCATGGTGAACTCGGTTGGGAAGAAGAAAATGATAAAAGATGATGGATTTTGTTTCATTTTTTTATAATTCTTTCATGTTTTATTTTTCTTTCGTGTTTTATTTATTAAATTCATATTATAATTAACAAACTTTCACTTAAAACCATGCTATCACCGCCTACTATAATTGAACATGGTATAATTGCCATTTAAATTCCTTCAATAATTCTATTTGACTCATTTAGATAATAAAATTCAACTTTTGCAACTTTTACAATTTAGTCCTTTTTAATTAATTAGGGTCTAAGTGCAATTTACCACAATTTAGATAATTCCACATCATTCCTACTATTAGGCCATTTAAGGAATGTTCAACTACACAATTGGTTCTTCAATTATATTAAATTCCAATTAAATAAACTTATTTACAATTTAACCTTAAACTAATTAGGACTTAATGGATAAATATCCCAAAGGTTAGTGGAATGATTGCCATCCACCACCGCTTGGACTTTTTGCAATGGTCTAATTCCAAATTAATCCCTTTGGTATTTTAAAATCTATAATGGGTAACTTCTACCTTTTTTACAATTTAATCCTTCTACCCTAATTAACCATTTAAATATCAAAATTTCTTAAAAAAACTTTAATACAACCTTAATAACACTCCATAAATAATTAATAAAATAATTTCAGCTCAATTTATAGAAACGAGATCCCGATACCTCGTTTTTTTAAAACTACTTAACTTTAGGGTCATAACACTTGAACCTAATTATTTTTTTCAAATAGCATAAATTGCCAAATCAAAATTTATTTTAATACTATATTTGACTCGTAAATATTAAATAGTAAATATTTACGAACTCACACGTCGAATTTGTGACCCCAAAATCACTATTTCCGACACCACTGATAAACGGTTTGTTACAATAAGTATGTTCACTAATATGTTTTTTAGTACAAAAGCTCAAGGTTCGTAACTTGTGTGCAAACTATTATAATTTCCAAGAACTTTGTTTTTAAAAATTAAGTAACAAGAGTAAGTTTTCTGCAAAACTCTGTTTTTAATACTCTATTTTCAAGACACGTTTTGAAGTTATGTTTTTAAGTATCTTTTTATGCAAGCTCCAAAGCGGGCCTATGTTTTAAAGTATGTTTTTAAGAGCTTTTGTGCGAGCTCTATACAAGTGTTTTCAAGTAAGCTCCCTGATCTATTGTAATTTGGTGTAGCAAATTAAACTAGTTTTCGTACTAGAGGAGCTTGAATACAAAGACTTTTATTATATTTTAGTTATGTTTTTATATTTTAGTTTAAATTCAATAAAAAGTATATTTTGAGTCTTTTATTATCTTAGGGGCCGAATGAAGCCTAAAGGCTAGCTAACGTATTTAGTGAGTGTGTTGGAGACCATATAAGGGCATAAGAACTCAATACTAATTGCTATGTTGCAACACGGAGAATTTAAGGTCCCAACATAAGGAGCAGAATACAAGAATTGCTATACTACCTTTGGTGTTGCGACACACCTAAAGCTAGGGGCAAGCAAAACTCGATTCGACTCGAAAAAATTGAAAAAAATTCGAATTTCGAGTTAAACGAATCGAGTTATTCGAGTTAATCGAGTTATTTGAATCAACTCGAATTTTTTTTGAATTTCGAGTTCGAATCGAGTTGAGTTTTCAAATTTGAATAACTCGAATAATTCGAATAATTCGAATATCAAACTATAATATTTTACATTTTTACCCCAAACTTCCAAATCTTTTTACTTTTTCCTCAAAACTTTTACTCCTTCCCACTTTCCCCCCAAAACTTTTACTCCCCTCCCCTCCCAACCCCCAAATCTACCCAAAATTCATTTCCCACCAAAATTTTACTCTCCCATTTATTTTTTCTCAAAATTTTACTCCCAAAAACCCTCAAAACCTTTTATTTTCCCCAAAATTTTACTCCTCCCACTTTTCCCTAAAACTTTTATTCCTTCCCATCCCACCTCCCATCTATCCCAAACCCTCCCTCTCCAATTTTTTTAATATTTTCCTCCAAAATTTTACCCCTATTTACTTTTCCTCAAACTTTTATTCCCCAAAACTTTTATTTTTCCCTAAACTTTTACTTCTCACCCTTTACTCTCAAATAAAAATCAAAATTATCCAAAAAATCACTAAACATAAATAGTAATAATTTTATTTATATCTACTATTTATATTATTAAATTAAATTTCACATTTTATATTATTTATATTATTGAATTGTTTAGTCATATTGAATATTTATATTAAAATTGAATTATTAATTATGCCATAAAATATTCATGTTAAAATTTTATATTGGTATCAATTTCACATTTTACTTTTAAAATAACTTTTATTAAAAAATCATATTTTTACATTTAATATATTTTTAATTCTAAAATACATAGTGACAAGAATCAAGATAATTGAAACAACTAAGCAAGCAAAGAAGCTAACCAAGATATAAAAATTAATAAATAAATTACGAAATGATGAAAGTTAATAAAAAATTTGATTAAGGTGGACAAATTTTATTACGATGGGTGACAATGGTTACAAGGACCCAAAATTATTTTTTAAAATTTAACTCGAACAAATATATCTGATTCGATTCGATTCGATTCGAATTCCATCTCACTCGACTCGATTCGAGAAAACTTCAAATAAAGTTAGGATGATAAAATGAGATTCGAAAACTCGATTAACTCAAAAAATTTTTATTCGATTCGATTCGATTCGATCAAATGCTCACCCCCTACCTAAAGCTACCCTAAACCTGAGCATACTTGACCACCTCCGGACATACTAATGTCCAGAGTGTGAATACTGCTACAAAATATATAGAATTCGGAGCAGTGTCCGCAAGTATATGGGTCAGGTTCTAATATAGTTTGTTTACAATGAAACACTTCGTAAGTATCCAAGGATCGTACCCAAGGGAGGGTAGTACTAAATTAATTCTAACTTATACACCAATAGATCTAATTAGTACTTTAAATAAAATATATTACGAATAAACATAAATAAAGGTTTTTTGGTTTTTATAATTAAAGAACTAAAAATAGCATAAATAAAAGGAGTCTACGAAAAACTAGATTATAAACTGGACTAAATGTAAACAAGGGAGATTAGCTCACTTTGGTAGTCATAATCGACTGTTGTCACGGGCTTTCTTGTGCAGTCAACTAGTTGCTATCCCAGCAGGATCTTCCAATCGTCTGCTCTCAAATAATGAGTTGGCAAGAACTACTTATCTTTCGACCTCACAGTCTAGACCGGTTCGGGGATAAGGTGTTCACGGATAAGCCATACCAATTTTGGATTAATTCCCACCTAAATGACTTCCTAGGGTTGTCAAGCCTAGAATTTAAGTTCTTCCTCTCCCAAACAGCTGATCCACTAAGAAAACCCTACATAACAATTAATTAATCATACCTCCACTCACTAATCCCCTATAAGAAAATCACCTCAATCAGAATCGGAAGAATCGAGAAAATCACCTCGTGACACAGAGGGCAGTTTACCTAGGTTTTCAGAATTTTTAAAGCATATCATGACATCGAGCCATGTTTTCACGACATCAACAACCTGCTAGTGGTGTCACGACACAAAACCCCTCTGTCACAATTTTACTATAAATATTTACAAGATCGACTCTACTCGATTGCGTAACCCAGTTAATTAAACCTTAAATTCACCCAATTTTAAACCCTTAACTTACCCTATTTAAATCCCAAAACACTTTTAATTAAAACCTAAAACCCTCTTAACCTTCAAACTATCCAAATTCTCTCAAACCCTTTCAAAACTACCCAAATCTCATAAACCAAAAATAAATTTTTTTATCAAAACCTTTCTTTTGTAATCTTCTTTTCTAGTTTGTGTAGGAATGAATGAGAAGCATCTGAGGAACTACAACAAAGAGCTTTTCATGGAATCCAAAGAAAGTAATCGTGGTTACGAGTTCTCAACTTATTTCTACTATCCCATTAGATATATTGCTTGAAATTTTGTTAGTTCCTAGATAGAAAATCTTTCGAAAATGCCTCCACAAAAATCTAAGAGAACTAATGATCTAGAATCATCAACGGTTTCAAATCCTTCAAATTTTTCGAATCAAAATATCAAAAAATACTTTTTAGAAATTCAAGGAAAGACGTTTATTCAAGAACAAGGGTTTGAACTGTCGATAACGCGATGTCAAAAAATTTGGCCCTTGGTCTGATACCATATATAAGAATGCTTTTGTGTGATCCTGAAAGACTCTACGGTATGATAACTCTTGAAAAGAGTTATATTTCAGGATTTTAGACCTGGTTAATTACTTGTATTTAGGTAAAGTTAGTGTATTTTAGGATATTATATTATTATATTTTTAAAACATTGAATCATGAAGCTTGGATTTTGCTTAAATGAATGAGTGAAGTTTTTCATGGCAAAAGGTTGGATGGATTGCCAACATTAATGCCATGGGAATTCCAAGAAGACACTGAGTCAACACTCAATTCGTGCCATTTTTAGTCAACTGTAATTGTACTAGAAAGATCTACTTAAAAAATAAGGAGAAAAAATTGTGTGCTTTGAGGGGGATCTACCCTACAAAAAGTGAGGAGAAGAGACAGAAGGGAGAGACTTTTCTTTCAAAGATTTTTTTGGGGGGAAAGATCCTGAGGAAAAGAATGAGGGTATTAGAAGAGGTTGAGCAGTAGAACAGAACTCGAGGGAGAAGAAAAAGGCAGTCAACCTAGTCTTTGCAAGACATTGCGCCACCAGAGTTGAGGGCTGGATCGGCAAAAGCTTCTTAAAGTTCTTCATTTATTTTCTTTAATTTCTTCTTTATGAAATTAATTGTTGAAGATGTTGAATGATATTTTGAATTATGATTAGATTAAACAACCTATGAGTTAAATCTCATCAGGTTGGGATTACTGGATGATACTTGAATTTTCCATTAATGTTGAAATTTAGATTTGACCTATTTTATGGTTTCATTCAATTTGTTCTTTCGAATTAAATGCATGCAATCTCTAGACATAGATGAATGCATAATATTCTTATAAACAGAACTCAATTCTGAAAAGGTTAGGTTAGTTGGATCACAATTGATTGATATGAATAGGTGTTCAATAGAATGCGCATAGCAGTCTCTAAATATAGAGCAACGTTCATACAGAGTGAAGAGTAATCAATACTGGGAATCACATCTAAGGTCTACAAACATATATTTCCTTAGGTAAGGTATCCTAAGGTCTTGCTCTCAAAAGAAGTAAACCATTTTAAATCCATTCTAAGCAGTAAGTTGATTAAGAATTTGTCGAGGCATTATTGGTTTATAAGGGTATATTCCTAGTAATCCCAGCCTTCCATTCAACAGCGTAGACCCTCTTACTTTTGTCTTGGTATCTTTATCATAATATATTTTTAAATATTTTTTTCTTTACATATTGCACACATCATCATTATTTTGATTACCTTTGCATTTCTGTCTTTGTTTTGCCTTTACATAATTCACATACTTCATAATAGCAACATAACCAAGTTAATCCTATCTAATCCTTGTGGAGATGATCTTACTTATCATTATATTACTTGATTTGACGTGTATACTTGCACATTTCACATACTATAATCACACATGACAAGTTTTTGGCATCGTTATCGGGGATCGACAATTTGGTGAAATTTGGTTTTGTTATTGCTTATTTAATTCCATTAGTTTTATCTAACTTAGTTGTCTTTAATATTTCTAAGTTTTCCATCATTGCATGAGAAGAGGCATTCCTGTTAATGAAAAATATCCTTTTGACCCAGAGATCAAAAGAACTTTGCGAAGAAAGAGCAGAGAACTGCAAGATATGGCTAGGATCGAAAATGATTCAGGTGTGGAAGATCTATTATATTTGAATGGTTAGGATGTTGACATTCCTCGTGTAATAGATGACTGAGATAGGCCTATTCGTGAGCATGTAGTACCAATTCTGGATGATTTGAACCCAGGGATAGTCAGACCACACATAAAAGCTTAACAATTTGAACTAAAACTGGTGATGTTTCAGATGTTGCAAATGGTAGGACAATTCAGTGGGTTGCCTACTGAAGATCCATGAATACATTTAAGACTTTTCCTAAAAGTCTGTGACTCGTTCAGGCATGGTTGAATTCTTTGCCGTCAAGGATGGTGGCATCTTGGAATAAACTTTGCCAAAAGTTTTTGCTACGGTATAATCCGCCTAATATGAATGCCAAGCTTAGAAATGATATCACGTATTTTTGACAAACAGAGGATGAGACGTTGTATGAAGCTTGGGAAAGATTCAAGGAATTGCTTTGGAAATGTCCAATGCATGGTTTCCAGTACTAAACACAGATGAAATTTTTTTATAATGGGTTGAATGCACATAGGAGGATGGTAGTTAGCACTTCTATGAATGGTACTTTGTTGGATAATCTTACAATGAAGCATATGAGATCTTGGAATTAATTGCCAATAATAATTATCAGTGTCCTACCACAAGAGTTGGGACTGGTAGAAGAGTTGTTGGTATAATGGAGCTTGATGCAATCACTTCATTGACTGCCCAAGTATCATCTTTAACTAATATGATCAAAACAATGAAGAGACCAACTATAGTTTAGGAGATGAAATCAACCAAACTATCTTGTATCTATTGTGGGGAAGATCATTGTTTGATGAATGTCCATCAAATCCAGCATCTGTGCATTACATGAGCAATTTCAACCGTAATAATAATCCCTACTCTAATACCTACAATCCAGGGTGAAAGCAACACCCAAACTTTAGCTGAAATAATTAAAGAGTGGGAAATTTCAACAATGTAATTAGACAGAATGCCACAAGTGCACTGCTTGGTTATAATCAGCTTATGCCGTGATAAAATGTTTGACAAAATTCAACATCATCTTCTTCATCTATTGAAACTTTACTGAAAGAATACTTGGCCAAAAATGATGTCGTGATCTAGAGTTAAGCTACATCCCTAAGAGCCTTAGAAAATCAAGTGGGACAGGTTACCAATGCTCTAAATTTGAGACCTCGGTGAGCATTGCCAAGTGATACTGAGAATGCAAGATCACAAGGAAAAGAAAATTGCAAGGCCATCACTTTCAGAAATGGTACTCAGTTGAATATAGTTGTTAGAGATTCCGCTACTGAAGAGGAAGATTCAAGTCTCAATCGATGACAGATTTTAAAACCATCTGAAAAGTAACCTACAATTGAAAAAGCCAAAGAAAAGAATGTTGTAGCAGAATTAGATCATATGGTCAAACTAAATGGCACAAAAAAATAATATCAACGGTCTGAAGGAAGGCCACTGCCACCTTTTCCTTAGTGATTCTAGAATTCCAAGTAAGATTTTTAGTTCAAGAGATTTTTGGATGTCCTGAAGCAACTCTATATCAACATACTGTAGATGGAAGCTTTGGAGCAAATACCCAATTACGTAAAATTCATGAAGGATATATTGTCAAAGAAGTGACGATTTTGCTGCAACATTATTGCCAGTAAGGTTGATTCTGAGTAATTCCAACTTTCCACATAAACATCGTAAACACTATACTTGATTCTCTGCCAAAATACCTTCGCCTTAGCATTCTTAGTTGATTATTTGTTCATTTACAATTTATCCTTGCAATAGTTCCCATATTTACATTTCTATTATCACCTTTTCCATAGTACTTCCAGTTATTTACCCATCATGACATATTTACCTTAGTCTTTTGCTATAACATTTCCTTCAATCATTTTTCCATAACATTAACCCAACTTTATTAAAATAACTTGACCAACTTTGTGCCTCAATCCGATCCTCATGGGAATGATACTCACTTACCTCTTTATTACTTGAACTGACATGTATGCTTGCCTAAATCGCATATCATTTTACACGCGACAAGTTTTTGGCGCTGTTGCTGGGGACCGACAATTTGGTGAATTTTGGTTTGGTTATTTTACTTAGTAGTTTTATTTAACTTATTGTTTTTACTTTTTACAGGTTTATCATCAGTGCGTGCGAAGAGATATTCTTGCTAGCACAAAATACCTTTTTGATCGAGAGAATGATAGAACCTTTCTGAGAAAGAGAAAAGAACTAAGAAAAATTGTTGAAAACATGAATGATCTTAACGGTAATCCAAATGATCGCAATGAAATTCCTCCCGTTGGACGTGTGGCGGGTGAACAAGATAGGCCAGTTAGAGAGCATGTGGTCCCAATAGTGGATGATCTAAATCCAAGAATAGTTAGACCAACTATACAAGCTCAGCAATTCAAGTTGAAACCGGTAATATTCCAGATGTAAGAAATAGTAGGATAGTTTGGTGGACTTCCAACTAAAGATTCGAGACTACACTTAAGACTTTTTCTAGATGTCTATGATTCATTCAAATAACTAGGTATTCCTAAAGACGCCTTCAGACTTAAGCTATTCTTATATTTTTAAGAGATCAGGCCAGGGCATGGTTAAATGCTTTACCGTCGGGAAAATCATGGAATGACCTTTGTTAGAGATTTTTTTAAGGTATAATCCTCCCATTATGAATGTCAAGTTGAGAAATGATATTACATCCTTTCGGCAGTTTGAAGATGAAACACTATATGAAGCGTGGGAGCGATTTAAGGAGTTAATTAAGAAATGTCCGATGCATGGATTCCAGCACTGGACTCAAATGGAGATATTTTACAATGGGCTAAATCCGCACACACAAATGGTAGTTGGTGCCTTAGCAAATTGTACTTTCTTGGATAAGACATATAATAAAGCATATGAAATTTTGGAAAAAATTATCGACAATGGTTACCAATATTCCACTACATGATTTGGGGCAGGTAAGAGAACTTCCGATACCATCGAGCTCGATTCAATCACTGTATTGATAACTCTGGTATCTTCTCTAGCTAATATAATGAAAACCATGAAACCTTCAACTACTGTGGAGGAAATAAAAGTAGCTGAATCATCATGTGTTTATTGTGGTGAAAGTCATATGTTTGATGAATGTCCACCCAATCTAGCGTTAGTATACTATATGGGAAATTTTGATCGAAATAGAAACCCATACTCCAACACCTACAATTCAGGGTGGAGACAACATCTGAATTTTAGTTGGAATAGTCAAAGTGTAGGAGATTTCAATACTGTCATAAGGTAGAATGCCAATAATGCAGCGTTAGGATACGTTTAACCAATGCCCCGAAAAAATAATTAGTATGGTCAGGCGTCATCATCTACTTCCATGGAAGCCTTGTTAAAGGATTATATGACCAAGAATGATGCTGTGATCCAGAGTCAGGCTGCATCCCTTTGAGCGCTTGATAATTAAGTGGGGCAAATAGCCAATGTTTTGAACACAAGACCACAAGGAGCATTACCCAGCGACACCAAAAATTCGATGACACAAGGCAAGGAGCAATACAAGGGTATACTCTAAGAAGCGAGACTCAACTAGATGATGTTGTTCAAAATGCAGCGGCAGAAGAGAATGACTCAAGATGTGATCAGGTAAAGATCCAAGAGCCATCTGAAAAATATATTACACTTGAAAAGGGTAAGTAGAAGAATGTCGTGGCAGAATTAGATCAGGCTGCCAATAAAAATGCCACATCAAAAAATTATTAGCAACATGAAGGACGACCATCTCTACCATTTGCTCAGTTTAAAATTTTTTTAGATGTCTTGGAACAACCCCATATCAGCATACTACTAGTTGGAGCATTAGAACAAATACCCAACTACATAAAATTCAAAAAGGACATATTGTCAAAGCGACACAGATTGGGAGAATTTGAGACTGTTGCTCTCACTGAAGGGTGCACAAAAATATTGATGAATAAGTTACCTCTGAAGTTAAAAGACTCAGGGAGTTTCACTATCCCAAGTTAAATTGGAAATCACTATGTAGGTAAGGCATTATTTGATTTAGGTATAAGTATAAATCTAATGCCTATGTCTATTTTCAGGAAGTTAGGAATTGGGAAGGCAATATGTACCACAATGACGTTGCAATTAGCTGACAAATCTTATGCCCATCCGAAAGGTAAAATTGAATATGTATTAGTAAGGGTAGATAAATTTATCTTTCGCTCAGATTTTCTATTTTAGAACATGAAGCTGACCATGATGTTCTAATTATTATTGAAATACCATTTCTTGCTACTAGAAGGACTCTAATTGATGTACAAAAAGGTGAGATAACTATCAGAGTGAATGATCAGTAGGTCACCTTCAATGTGTTTAATATGTTGAAGTGTGTGGATGAGAATGAGGAATGCCACACGGTTGATGTGATAGAAATAATAGTAGAAGAATTTGAAAAATTTTGCTACAACAGTGTTGACAGCGAAGATTACTTGATGGAGTAAGGTGAAGAATTAAGATATGAAGAGCTTAGTGAATTTAGGGAAGCTCAACAAATGGTGGACAGGCCAATAGAGATTTTTGAGACCTTAGATTTATCTAGAAAATCCTTTAAACCTCCTAAACCTTCTGTACAGAAATCACCTGTACTAGAGTTAAAGCCTTTGCCACAACATCTTAAATATACATACTTGGGGAATAACAATACTTTTCCAGTTGTAATTTCTATAAATTTAACACCAGAGCAAGAGAGGAGGTTGTTGGAAGTGTTACGACGATCTAAAAGGGCATTGGGATGGACCTTTGCTGATATAAAATTAATTATCCCAACATTGTGTATGCACAAAATTTTGTTGGAAGATTGCCACAACAATTCCATTGAACAGTAGAGACGACTAAATCCAATTATGAAAGAATTTGTTAAGAGGAAGATTATCAAGTGGCTTGACGCCGACATTATTTATTTGATTTCTAACAGCTTGTGGGTAAGCCCTGTGCAATGTGTACCCAAGAAAGGAGGTGTCATAGTGGTAAGTAACAACAATGATGAGCTCATACCCACTTGTACCATTACAAAATAGAGGGCGTGTATAGACTATCGCAAGTTTAACAAGGCAAAAATGAAGAACCATTTCCCTTTGTCGTTCATTGATCAGATGTTGGATAGATTAGCTGGTAAGGCTTTTTATTGTTTTCTAGATGGTTATTCTGGCTACAACCAAATTGCCATATCCCCGAAGACTAAGAAAAGACCACATTCACTTGTCTATATGGCACTTTTGTGTTTAGACGAATTTCAATTGGGTTATGTAATGCCCCGACAACTTTCTAACGTTGCATGATGGCTATATTTTTAGACATGGTAGAGAATTTCCTTGAAGCTTTTATAGATGACTTTTTCGTGTTTGGGAATGATTTTGAAGACTGTTTAAAGAATTTAGAGATGGTATTATGCCACTGTGAATAAACAGATCTTGTGCTAAATTGGGAAAAATTCCACTTTATGGTCTGTGAAGGCATTATCTTGGGACATAAGGTGCCACAGCGAGGAATTCAGGTGGATCGAGCAAAAATAGAAGTGATTGAAAATTGCCACCTCCTACCAATGTAAAGGGTATTCGAAGTTTCCTAGGACATGTAGGATTTTACAAAAGATTTATCAAGGACTTCTCGAAAATCTATAAACATTATGTACTCTACCTAAAATAAATAAACCTTTTAATTTTAATGATCAATGTTTGCATGCTTTCGAGGTACTCAAGGAGCGACTAGTACAAGTACTAATTGTAGTTGCTCTAGAATAGTTATTGTCCTTTGACCTCATGTGGGACGCCAGTGATTTTGCCATAGGAGTAGTGTTGGGGCAAAAGAAAGGATAAGGTATTACACATAATATACTATGCTAGAAGGACGTTGGTAAAAGCTCAGCTTAATTAGACCACCACAGAGAAAGAATTGCTTGTAGTAGTCATTGTGTTCAAAAAATTTCGATCTTACTTACTGGGAACAAAAGTTACGGTTTACACAGATCACTTGACTATTAAATATTTGATAAGCAAGAAGGATGCCAAGCAGAGATTAATTAGGTGGATACTTTTCCTGCTAGAGTTTGATTTGGAAATTAGAGGTAGGAAGGGAACCAAAAATCAAGTGGCTGACCATTTGTCAAGGATAGGATCTAGAAATGAAGATGGTCACACAAAATGTATTAAGAAGGATTTCCCAGATGAACAGTTACTCATTGTCAAGGCACTACCTTAGTATGCAGACATAGTAAACTTTTTGGCGAGTGGTGTAATGCCACCTGACTTTAATACGCACAAGAAACAAAAATTTCTTCATCATACAAAACAATACTACTGGGATGAACCTTTCTTATTTAAGTATTGTGCAGATCAGATGATTCGAAACTGTGTCCCTAACAAGGAAATGCTTAGCATTTTAATACATTGGTACTCAGATTCTTTTGAAGGACATTTTGGAGGAATGAAGACAATTGTGAAGGTACTCCAGTAAGGATTTTATTGGTCGACCCTATTTAAAGACACTCATGAATTTTATAAGTCATGTGACCATTGTCAGAGAACAGGGAATGTCTCAAGAAGACAGGAAATGCGTTGCATAGTATATTAGAGATTGAGTTATTTGATGTATGGGGAATAGACTTTATGTGTCCATTTCCACCATCCACAGGCAAGCTATACATACTTTTGGAAATAGACTATGTCTCTAAATGGGTAGAAACAATACTCTAGCTTCTAATGATGCTAAGCTGGCATTGAAATTTTTGCATAAGAATATTTTCACACAATTAGGCACGCTAAGAGCAATTGTCAGTGCCATGGGATCCTATTTTGATTACAAACTATTGGCCAATATTTTGTGCAGGTATGGGGTGAAACACAAAATTGCCATGGCATATCACCCTCAGACCAATGGCCAAGCCGAAATCTCTAATAGAGAAATTAAGCAAATTTTGGAAAAAGTAGTAAATCCTTCTCGAAAATACTGGTCCACCAGATTGGATGAAGCTCTATGGGCATACCAAACAACATTTGAAACACCATTAATGATGTCACCTTTCAAGCTTGTTTATGGTAAGCTATGTGATTTGCCTATTGAACTTGAGCATAAGGCATTTTGGGCAATTAAGAGGCTGAATATGGACTGGGTCACTGTTGGCAACAAAAGATTATTAGAGTTGAATGAGATGGAAGAATTTTGGGCTCAAGCATATGAATATTCTCGTTTACATAAGGAAAAGACCAAAAGATGGCATGATAGTAGAATTTTGCCTAGACAATTTGAACCAGGACAATAGGTGTTGTTGTTTAACTCTAGGCTCAAGTTATTCTCCGGTAAATTAAAATCTTGATGGTCAAAACCTTTTGGAGCTGTTACTGTAAAAAATTTGGAAACGGAGCAACATTCAAAGTTAACAGACAATGGCTGAAGCATTATTGGGGTCTTCCTATTGAACGTGACAAGCAAACCATTAATATTCTTAATATTTTATTTAGAAATTTTTCTTTTAATTTTTTATTTTAATTAATAATAAAATTTTTCATTATTTTCTTATTATTAATATTTTATTATTTACAGTTTAAATCAAAGCAGAATAAAAAGATCAAGATTTGCTAGTAAACGTTAAGCAATAATGTCGTAGCATTAGAGAGGATTATGATGCCACAACAAACTAGGTGATGAGGTCTCAGGACATGATTAGTTGGAAAACTCTAAAAGAAAGATTTGTTGGCAAACCCTTTTGGGAATCTCAATAGCTACCCTACATGGAGGGCCCGAATATTTCATTTTCCCCCAAAACTTAGTCTTTTTTATTTTTCTCCCCCACATCATAACCCTTTTCTTCACGTTTTCCATCCCCTAAAAATCGCCATCATTATCCCCTTTTAATTCCTCTTACTTCCAACTGCTCACATCTCTTACCTCCATAAAATTTTCATTTTTACACTAATTCCTTTTTTAATTCCTCTGTTATTCTCTTTACATTCAGGTACTTTTCCCAAATTTCTTTTCAAAATTCCTTTATGGCTCGTGCAAAGAGTACTCTAAAGATGGGAGAATCTTCTCGTGCAAGGGTTCTCAATGGAAGATATTCTTCAGTGCTGTCGCAGCTACGAGGTACACATCTTAGTAATTATTTTCAGTAATTGACTCACTACACCAAAACAGGCTTTTAGCGGCGTTTGGATAAAAAACGTCGCTAAATATCGAGAATTAGCGGCGCTTTTTGGAAAATGCCACTAAAGATCGAGAATTAGCGGCGCTTTCTCAAAAACGCCGCTAAAAATAAGCATTAGCGGCATTTTCCAGAAAGCGCCGCAAAAAACCTAAACCCAACGACGCCGTTCTCTGAGCTTTTGGGGCTTTAGCGGCATTTTTAAGAAAGCGCCGCTAATGCTCAGGGTTTTAGCGGCGTTTTTTAGAAAGCGCCGCTAATGCTCAGTGTTTTAGCGGCGTTTTTTGAGAAAGCGCCGCTAATGCTCTACTTTTAGCGGCGTTTTCTAAAAAGTGCCGCTAATGCTCAGGGATTTAAAATAATTTAAAATATTTGTTAAAAATGGAAAAATTAAAATACTATTATTTAAAATAATTTTAAAGTTTTTTGGATACATTATTGATTTTTTTAATTTATTTATTAAATAATTTCTTATATAATCGTAAAAGAGATAGTATTAATTTTAAAATATTGAATTAATTATCACTATAGTTTAAGGTTTTTGGTTTATGGTATATGGTTTAGAGTTTAAGGTTTAGGTGTTACCATTTTAAGGTTTATGGATTATGGGTTTAGGGGTTATGGTTTATGATTTATGGTTTAAAGGCTGGGGTTTAAGGTTTAGAGGTTATGTGTTAAGGGTTTATGGTTTTAGGGTTTTGGGGCTTAGGTTTATGGTTTAGGGTTTAGATTAACTAGTGTTTTCTAATTTATATATTAATTAATTTCTTATATAATTGTAAAAGAGATAATATTAATATGGTTCTTCAAAATTGTGTGAAGGTTTGGTTTTTCAAAATCGATATAAGCTATATCTAAGGATATTCCCATCTTATCCCATCCCGGTTCAGTTTTTTTATCCAGTTCAATGTTTTGCGTGTTTTGCCTTGTCCCCACCGTGATCAAATAAGAATTGATTGAATAGATTAAACTTTGCAAAGGTTTTAAAATACTGAATTAATTAGTGGGCCAAGCCAGACCAAGCTGTGCCAATGCCCAATTTTAAAAACTTTTCCAACTTCAAGCTCGTTTTACCCAAATCACCCATTTCATTGTTTATAAACAATAAAAAATATAAATCTAAGCCTAACCATATTTTGGACTAGGTGGGTTGTATGGGTAGTGAACATTTCTAATTATCATATAAAGAGTAAATAACATATATTTTCTAAATTTTGAAAGGTTTTATATTTTTCATGATTTAAAATTTTAAAATGAATTTTAAAAGATTTTAAAATTTTTTAAAATTTTAAAAAGATTTTAAACTTTTATTTTTATAATATTTATATACTTTTAAAGAAAAGACCCAACTTTCCCCTAAAACCCTAACCCTTAACCCTAATTTAAATCATAATGATAATTAATCAATATTGAATTAATTCAATATAAATCATAATATTAATTATATAAAGCTTTTAAAATTTTTAAAGATATTGATATGGATAGTTTTTAAAGATTTTTTTCTTCATATTTTAAAATTTTTGTTTTGTTTTTTGTTTTCTTACCTCAAAATTATATAAAATTTTAAAATTTATCTAATTCTTTAAAATATTACTTAAATTTTCAAAAATTATTTATTTAAAATTGATATGAATTATATAATAATTAAATACAAATTAAATTGTAAAAAAAGTCAACCATTAGCGGCGTTTATGAGAAAAACGCCGCAAAAGGTAAGCAATAGCGGCATTTAGACCAAAAACGCCGCAACTATGAGAATTTTTCAAAACGGCGTCGTTTGATACAGGAATTTAATTTTTAGTGACGTTTCTTATAAGTGCCGCAAATATTACAATACCAAAACGGCGTCGTTTTCTTCCCCAAATCAGATTTGACCCTAAAAAACTTAAAACTGAGCGATGGGTTTTATTACCAAATGCCGCCAACCCCCCCAGGTTCTGAAAACAAAATCCTTCACTTCAAAATTTCGCTTTCCCTCACTTCAAATGCCTCCAGTGATGCCTCCCCTCAAGCTCCCTTGCCTATGCTCAAGTCCACCATCACTGGCGCCGCTTCCACCTCTCTTTCTGCTCATAAGAAGACCAAGGATCGTGGCTTTCGTGAGGGCGATGCTGACCGCCACTCCCGTCTCGCCTCCCGTGACTTCGAGTCCCTCGGCACTGACGGCGGCCCCAGTCCCCAGAGATGTTAGTCCTTTCACTAAACCCTAATTTTTCTCTCCCTGTTCACTTATATTGTTTCATTTTGTTTGATTTTCTAGGGTTTTATTCTTATTTTTTTGCCCTACAAAACAAGATGATTACGAAATTGCTTTCATTTTTGTTGTATGGAAGTTGATCTTAATTTCATAACAAAATTGGGTTTGAAATTAGTTGAGAATTTGATAGTTTTCGCTTAATGCTGAACCTTGAGCGGTTTTCTGATTTTTTTTGGGTTATATGAAATATCTTCACTCTCGAAATATAATGTTAATTTTTATACTAATTATTTATTCACTACCGGTTTTATAGTTTGATAAAGTCCTAGATAAAAGACCCCGGTTTTATATTATAAAACTCTTGGTTCAATATATGTATATCTAGAATGCTGATACGGTAATTCATAAGCAATCAAAATTTAACATGATATTAGGTCTTTATGCTTTGAAGGAAGACAATAGCTTATAGTTTTGCGTTTTTTTCCTTATTTATAGTCTATGAAATTTAAGTGAATTTAATTGTTATTTCTTTGTTGCTTTTAATACCCTTTCACTGTTCATCGATCTTTCTTTCATTATTTGTTTTTTGGAATCAACTGTGCATTTTGTGATAAAACATAGAACTCGGCACATGATTCCAAATGCAGTTTTGTCAGTACCAGATAAAAATGTTACAATTGCTAGGAAATGTTCTGTCTTTCCTGTTGAATTTGTTGGTGAGTATCTTTGATATTCTTATCATTCATTTTTGTCACATGAAGGGCGGTTGATATTCTTATCTTATCTTTGATATTCTTATCTTCATGCAATGGATGATTTCTTTTTGAATGTCTCATAGCTTTTTCTCCTCATTAGTTGTGCTTTTTTTGATAACTACTATAATTGACACTTTTTAGATTACTGAAGAGTAAGGATTTTTTCTACCTTAAAGGCCTTTTACTTTATGCTGTACAGGTTCAAGTGGATTTTTATGATAAAACTAGTTGGGAGTATTTTTTTTTAGATGATATGTTGGGAGTATTTGTTTAAGGTGTACTGGGTTCTTTTGAAAGAGAAGCTAGCTTTAAGCTTAGATGAGCTTACTAACGCTAAAAATCCATGAAAGGAAACTGCTATCATGGGTCCCAAGGGAAATTCATCCGGTAAACTTAATAATTATAGTAATGCTAAAGGAACTAACATGGACCTTTAATTCCTTATAACTGTTGATTTTTATAGACTTGTCCAAGTCGTTGGTATTGACTTATATAACTGTTGCTCATTTAATTCCTTTTTAATTTGTTTATTGTAGACCTTCATCACTAATGCATTTGTTTGCGAGTACCGGAAGGTAGAACCATATAAAACCGATGAAAGGACAAGCGATATCATGCTTGAAATATTAAATTTGGACAAGAAAGAGGTCATCTCTTTTAATGGAATTTCAAATCGAAATTTCTTGAGGTGCCAATAGATTTCCTCGATCTTTGTTACAGAAAACATAAAATGCCATATTTGGTCCTGCATTTATTAACAAGAAGTCCATTTAGGGAAGTCTAACGTGCTGATTTTATAACCATTTCAAAGCAAAATAGAATGATTTTTGTTGTTGGTTAGATTTTATAAACATTCTTATCATTCACAGCATGTAAAATAGTGAAAATGATCCATGACTTTTTGTTTTAATATTTTTTTGGGAGATTGAATTGCCACAGGTTCAAAACAAGTTTTAAGTTATTGATTTCTGCAGTATTACTTCCATAGTTTCTCACTTGGTTTATTTTCTAGAAGCATTATGTTGCATTTCCATTTTGTGATGCTTTTATCTTATAGATAAGATTTGATGGTAACAAACCAATTTAACATTCAATATACCCGAGAATGAGTGATGCTATCTTGAAATTTGATGCTTTTACTTGTTCATTTTATGTAAATAATGTAGTATCCGTACTTGTTGTCTGTTCGTTTTATGTTTCTCACTCAGTCGAATGATAATATTAATAGACGGTGTAAACATGATCTAATGATCTTCATTTCAACTTTCATTTGTTTTCCCAGATTTTAAATATGTGAAACCGCATGTTGTGGAAGCGGCACATTGAATGCACAAGGCTCTTGTACTCCCATATCTGATCTTTGCTCAAATCGCAATGAATACTTGTTCTGGGATTCGTCCCATCTCGAAAAAAGCTTTTGTTTTTTTATTCTTTTAAATTTTGTTGTTTTAAAATTGCAGGAACTTAGAGAAGCTTCAACTAATATTGAACCAAAGCATCAAAATGATGTTGCAAATTTAATAAATAGTTACAAAAGTTTATACCCAAAATGGGTTTTTGATCTTAGGTAATTTAAAACTCTTATTTACTTAATGGTGTAATTTTGAATTTCATTGGAAACTTTAATTTGTTAGAATTTGATCATCTTAATTTGCAAAAATTGGAAATTTGATCCTATTTTTGGTGCATACATGCACTTGAACAGTTGGATTTTGCTAATTTGTTTTGATCTCCGATAGTTTAAAACTCTTATTTATTTAATAGTGTAAGTCTGAATTTAATTGGAAACTTTAATTTGTTAGACTTCAATCCTCTTATTTGTGTAAGTTTGAATTTAGTCCGGTTTTTGGTAAATACATGAACTTGAACCGTTGATTTATGCTAATTTATTGTATATAAATTGTTGAAATGATGATTTTTTATATCTCCTTACATATAGCTTATTGAAATGTTGATTTTCGTACTAGTAATTTAATAGTAAGGTTTACTAATGTTACCCAATATGGGTTCTTGATCTGAGGTAGTTTAAAACTCTTATTTTCTTAATGGTCTAATTCTCAATTTCGTCACTATGAAAAGTGCGGGAAGTTGGTCTCTTGCTTTAATTTGTTAGAATTTGATCCTTCTACTTTATAAAAGTTGAAAATTTGGTCTGGTTGTTGGTGAATGCATGAACTTGAACAGTTGATTTTTTCTAATTTGTTGCACATAAGTTGTTATAAAAATTGAAAATTTAGTCTGGTTGTTGGTAAATGCATGAACTTGAACCATTTATTTTTGCTAATTTGTTGCATATAAGTTGTTATAAATATTGAAAAATTAGTCTGATTTTTGGTAAATACATGAACTTGAACCATTGATTTTTGCTAATTTGTTGCATATAAATCGTTATAGAAATTGAAAATTTAGCCCTATTACCGGTAAATATATGAACTATGAATAGTTGATTTTTGCTAATTTGTTTCACATAAACTGTTGTAAGATTGATTTTGTTAATTTCTTTCATATAATTTATTGAAATGTTGATTTTGATAATTCCTTGCATATTAAATATTGATGTGTTGATATTCAAGCTAGTAATTTAACAGTGAGGTTTACTAATGTTATCCAATTGGACTAACTTATCAGGTTTTGCAAATTAAGGGGATAAAATTCATAATTAGACCTTTACTTATTTATTTTTATTCCAAAGTGTTACCTTGAAAGTTAGTATTGGCTTTATTTTCCAATACTTATTGTGTGTATGTTTTGCATTTATTTATTTGCAGATGTGGTTTTGGTCTTCTAATGTATGGATTTGGATCAAAGAAATCATTGATTGAAGATTTTGCTTCAACCACTTTGGTAGAGCATTCTGTTGTTGTAATTAATGGTTACCTTCAATCAATCAATATAAAACAGGTGTTGTTTTCATCACATAACATTAAAGGGACCAAGTTAGTTCCTATCGTATTAAAAAGAATCAAAATATGGCCAAATTGGAAAATGGACTATTTGATTCTTTTTATAGGATAGGGACTGAATTGATCATATCTCTACTATAATATAGGATTGCTTGTACTCCATCTCTCAAGAGCAGTTCCTCTTAAGCAGCCAGGTAACGCTAAACGCCCACTTGACTGAGTTCAAAGATCATGAGCTAGTTAAGATTTGAAACTAAAGACAAAGCAAGGAGACTTCTAAGTAATGTGTCATTTTTGTTGAAACCAGGGGGTTATTTTTTCGGTATTACTCTTGAAAAAGTGATTGCCAAAAACTGTTGTTTCTGGATTTCTGTATTTTCCTTTTTTTTTCTTGTGGTTACTGCTGCACCTGTTTCTGGGAGGTATTGTGCAAACATTTTAGTGTGCTTTAGTTATTGTAAGAATATTTTTAACATTGTTAATTTTAATATTATTGTAAGAGTATTTTGAATTATAATTTAGTTATCAATTTATATCATATATCTTTTATTGAATTTGAAGTATCATTTAAATTTGCCGTTTTTGGTTGGATACAAATTTGTCAAAATTAGCCGCGTTTTTTCATAAGCGCCGCTAAAGGTCATGTTCTTTAGCGGCGTTTGTGGCAAAGCGCCGCTAAAGGTCATGTTCTTTAGCGGCGTTTGTGGCAAAGCGCCACTAAAGGTCATATTTTTTAGCGGCGTTTTTGGGCAAAGCGCTGCTAAAGGTCATGTTCTTTAGCGGCGTTTTTTCTTATAAATGCTGCAAAAGTTAGCGACGTTGTCAATAGTGGCATTTTTTGAGGCGCTAGTGAAAGCGCCGCTGAAGGCCTAAAAAAATGCCTCTAAAAGCCTGTTTTGGTGTAGTGACTTAATAGTAGTTTTCCCTAAATTGCAATCCCTTGGGTACAATACTCAGAGTACTTACATACTTCGTTGTAAAACTATATTACAATTTGGCCCGTACACTTGTGAACACCGCTTAAATTCCTATATTTTGTAGCAGTATATACACTTTAGACGTTAATATGTCCAGAGGTGGTCAGATATATTGCCATGCCATAGGATTGTGAGTATTCACCCATAAGTTTTCTGTGATTTTGGGTGTTGAGACCTTGGGACATGTGGAGAGATAAGGGAATGTCAAGCTGAGCTCCATTCACTTGGACATGTTGGTGTACAGGAGAGTGCATAGCTTCGAGCTGCAGTTGTAGGACATGTTATAAGGACTCTTTCAGTCATTCTGAGGCGTTATAAGGAGATCCGTATATCCAACAGAAAAGTTAAGATAAGTGTGTTAAGATAAGTGTGAGAACATATCTTACGTTTCTCAGCCATTCTGATAAAACAAGTATGTGAGCATGTTTCATGTTGTATTAGATCCGTTTTCAAACAAGAACAAGTTAAGTTTTTAAGTACACTTTTCAAAAAGTAAATGCCAAACTGTTTTTACAAACTTATGTTTTTGACAAACAGGATTCGCAAACTAGGTCTCATAACATTCTCTGCGAACCCAGCATGCGATATGATTTTTCAAACTAAGTCTTCCTTCTGTTAAAAACTCTGTATTTTAAGCATACATTACTAATTCTTGATTATTCACTGAGTTCACAATGAACTCACCCACTTCTCTCTTACTTGCAGGTAAGTATGTCGCAAATGGTAGTGGCAAGGTAGATGACTTGGTGAGGCTCATCCCTAAACAGATGACACCAATCAAAATGTGCCACGTGGCACTTCCATCCAATCACAATGTATCACATGGCAATTAAGTTTATTTTAAATAAAAACATTAAAGTTAAATTAAGAAAAAGTACATTTGACTTTGAGTCACTGTTGATCAATTAGTAACTATCATTGATCATCAACGTGATGCTAGTAGAACGTACGACATGTCTTTCTTTCTTTATCTTTTACTATTATATATGTTATTTTGATTAAAAAATAGAAAATCATATATAATATATAATTAATTGAATTATTTTAAATTTTTATAAAATTCTAAAATATGTAAATATAAATTTTAAAAGTCAAAATAATATTTAAAAATTGAAAAAGATAAAATTTTTACAAAGGTATTTAAATTTTAAAGAATTCAAAATAAGAATAAAAATAAAAATTTGAAAAATATATATTCTAGAAAAAAACTTAAATTGTTTTGAATTTAGATATATTGTTTTAAATTTTAAAATTTAAA